>NW_015161460.1:205764-223313 GCF_001447785.1 Gekko japonicus | reverse complement strand
AAAACTAAAGGAAAGGAATCTACAGGTAACTGCTTTGCTGTTATACCAGTATTCCCTGGAGCAAAAAGAGGGTGGATATCATCTGCAATGTACCACCAGTGTTTCCCGCAGTAGTTGTAATGTGCAGAGTGATCCTAAGGAAACTGAAATCAAATTCATTACATAGTATGCATTATGTTTCATTTCAAATCATGACATTTCCCTGAAAACTATATTAACATCTCTGTGAAACAATTTGCACATGCACTGGCTTTGGTAGCAATCGTATTATAAATATTCATCATTATCCTGGGAAATAAATTCCTGAAGAACATAAAGAAGCCAAATGACTAAATAAATATAAGCAGGCCAATAAATAAATGAATATAAACAGGCCAATGTGAGAAATAATGAAATAAAATGTATATATTTTGCATCCTTTTCATTATTTGCATTATGGTGTTTCTGTTGTTGACTCGCAAATTCTTCTTAAGGGAATGATATGTTATCAGCTAATTCAGACCACTGTGTACTTCATATGATAACTGCTGTATGACATTAGCCTCATACTGTGAAGTAGTTATTCTTGATCACAGATTGGGTAGTCGTTGCACTGTCATATATCCAACCTTAGGTTGGTTGATGTGTTTCCAGTGTAAGGTGCTTTCCTCCAGTATAAGTAGCCTTCGGCCCAGGTCACACGCAGAATTTGCCGCGGGATACTAATGAATGCTGGGTGGATTTTAAGGGTGTGATAAAATGGACACATCTGGCAAGTGTAACGCACCCGTCACCAGCCCGTATTGTCCAGCCAAAGATCCGGAGTGAAAAAGTACCAGCGAAAGTCCACTATCAACCGGTTTGCGACGGGCCGCAGATGCACTGTCTCCGTCTGATCACTCCAGCGCACTCCTCTTGCCTCATTGAAGCGTGCTGGAAACACGTGCCACTGAAAAAAACCCTGGTTCACTGCCATCGCATCTGATCCCGTAGTGCCGGGTCCAATTGCAATGGCACAAATAGCCACGCCTCCCCCCACATTATCTGGCCCATGTGACCGGGGCCTTCCTCCAATTTAAGTAGCTTTTCTGTTGGAAGAGCTCCAGTTCCTTAAGCTGGAAGAATGCTTTAGCCTTTGCTCATTAGGGTGGTAGGATACATGCCAGTACCATCCAATGGAATCAGTTTATCTAGAGGTATGACCACGGAAATGTCTTTGAACAGCGCTGGCTCTTCGGAATTGAAACGGAGATGAGCACTGCAACCCTAGAGTCGGACTCGACTGGCTTTCGAGCAAGGGAACCTTTACCTTTACCTTTAAAAATACTGAGACATTGCATATGTTATTGCTATACTTTACTCTCAAATAAAAGTGCCCTTTATTTCTACTTATCCAGAACTGATTCATTTGTTCTGTAGAAAACTTTATCCAAGTTCAGGCTATTTGTCCACCCCACCAATTAAGAGCCTCCTCAGAAGATCTGCACTCTGTGCCCCCACCTTCAGAACTGAAGTAGTTGGCAACCAGAGACAGGGCTTTTTCCATGGTGGCACCATGCCTCTGGAATGCCCTGCCATATCAGATTTGCCTCCTGCCTATCTTACTTTCTTTTAGGCACCAGGCTAAAACATTCCTTTCCCAGGCTTTTTTCTCTCAGATGTTTTATGGTCTGCTTCTGGCCTGAGATTCATTTTATCGGCATCATTTAGACTGCTTGATTTGTGTTTTATGGTGTTGTTATGCCCTGGCTTGTTTTAATGGCTTATTTTCTAGTGGCTTATTGCAATGGTGAGCTTGCTTTTCAGTGACTTGTTTGGTATAAGCTTGTTTTTAGTGGCTTGCTTAATGACTTTGTTTTATTTTCCGTGGTCATGTTTAGTTTTATTGTTTCAATTGCAAGCTTCCTCAAGCTAGGGTTGCCAACCTCCTGGTGGTGTAAACCAAAAAGAAGACACACTGTGTTAACTTACGTCAGAGTTTCTCTATTGTTATATAATGGGTATGGAATATAGCTTAACTAAACATATACAGATACTTGTACATCCAATACATAACTCCCCTGGGTATTTTGTTGTTGTTCAGTTGCACAGTCGAGTCCGACTCTTCGTGACCCCATGGACAAGATCTCTCCAGGCCTTCCTGTTTTCCGTCCTCTGAAGTTTTCTCAATTTCATGTTCGTTGCATCTATGACACTGCCTAACCATCTCATCCTTTGCCGTCCCCGTCTTCTTTGACCTTCAATCTTTCCCAGCATCAGGGTCTTCTCCAGTGAGTGCTCCCTTCTCATTTGGTGGCCAAAGTATTTGAGCTTCAGTTTCATTATCTGGCCTTCCAGGGAACAGTCAGGGCTGATTTCTTTTAGGATTGACTGATTTGATCTTCTTGCAGTCCAAGGGACTCTCAAGAGTCTTCTCCAGCACCATAGTTCAAAAGAATCTATTCTTCGGCGCTCGGCCTTCCTTATAGTCCAACTCTCGCAGCCATACATGACTACTGGAAATACAATTGCTTTGACCATGCGGACTTTTGTTGGCAGGATGATGTCTCTACTTTTTATCATGCTGTTTAGGTTCGCCATCGCTAACAGACTATTTCAAATACATAAATACAATTGAGCAGAACTTATTATTTTTTTTCCATCTGAAGATGCCTCATAACTTGACTTCAGGTATGGATGTAAGTTCTTCTAGAACAAATCTCAGCTGGCTGACGCGTTTCAAAAATTTTCTTTGTCAAAGCCAGAATGAAAACTACGAACATAATGATATCATATTCCATTTACATCTACATTCAAGTAAGTCCCCAGACTCAGCAAACCCAAAACGTACACAGTCTGTGTTTCTCTAAAGAGTCACCCAACTTTCACGACTACAGCCTGCAGACAGTGGGATCTGACTTCTGACATGTCTTTTAGTTGTAAAGACAGCACATGCTGTTGTGTGTGCTCAATTATTATACTGAAAATTGCTGGGTCTGGAGTTACAACCGCAAAAACTTACATCTAATTTTACAGCAGAGTTGAAGTCCTGGGAATACATTATTTTTTTAAAAAAAATAATGTTTCTTTATTATGTATATACAGA
Organism: Gekko japonicus; assembly: GCF_001447785.1. Lineage (NCBI taxonomy): Eukaryota > Metazoa > Chordata > Lepidosauria > Squamata > Gekkonidae > Gekko > Gekko japonicus. The sequence continues at coordinate 220,249 of NW_015161460.1, read as the reverse complement.
TAGACAAACAAAAAATAAACATAAAAAACATGGGGTGTTCATTTCACATCTTATCTAAGAATTTTGCCTTGTCAATACTATTCATTAAGTAATCTTATCTTTTATACAGGATAGAAAGATTTTAACAATATCTTTTCTCGGGTTTTAATTAGCCAACATTTTCACGTTATCATAGTTTCCAATCCAACTATAGAACTTGGCCGAAGTATTTTCATCGATTTCTTCTGTTTGATCCTTTAAACGTAATGAAAGTTTATCAATTTCTGCTACTTGAAGTATTTTGTTCACAATATCTCTCTTAGATGGCAATTCTGTTGTCCTCCAAAACTTAGCATATAATATTCTGGCAGCAGTTACCACATGCTATATAAAATATAAATCATTCTTTTCACATCTCTCTGGTATTATATTTAACAGAAATATTTCTGGAATAAAGGGTATAGGAATTTTTAAGGTTTTTTGGATTATTTCATGCACCCCCATCCAAAACTTTTTCGCCTTTTCACATTGCCACCACATATGGAAGTTTGGCATTTCCAACAGGTATTGGGACATTTTGGGTCCATTTTTGACAGGATATCTGGGGTGATATCTGTGGAACATCTTGTAGATGTTTTCCTTATATGTTTTTGCTCTCGTAATTTTTAAGTTTGTTTTCCAAATTTGTGACCCCTGATCTAATTCTATGTTGTGACCTAGATTTTGTGCCCATTTTATCATAACTCTCTTGACTGTTTCGTCTTGCATTCTGTGCTCTAATAATAGATTATACATTTTTCTTATAAATTTCTGATCCATGCAATTTGAGCTCTTTCCCACCAATTATTTCTTTGTATTTTTTTCGCTCCAGCCGTGTATCCAATAGTTCTTGGTGTCTTATAATATTGTCTTCTTGATGTACACTTGGGTTTGTGAAGGCTTCTAGAGGTGCCACCCATCTTGGGGTCTTTGTGTAGAAGTCATTCCTAATTTGCTCCCACACTTTCAGTAGGGTGGCTCTAAGCCAATGTTGTTTAAAATATTTGTGGCTATTCACTTTTCCATACCATGCAAAAGTGTGTCATCCCAATAGGAGATTGTGACCTTCCAGCTTTAAGAGTCTATTATTTTCCACTATTATCCAATCTTTGATCTAAGATAAAGTGACAGCTTTATAATAGAGATGGTGGCTATCCTCCCCATCAATGATATCTGAAGATCTTTCCATTTTTCTAGGCCCTTTTTTATCTTGTTCAGTAACTCCTTATAGTTATTTTCCATTAATGAGCTACATTTGTTCATTAAGTTTATTCCCAAGTACTTAATTTTCTTTTGTATTTCAAAGCCAGTGATATTTTGAATATGAAGAGCTTGTGTGTTTGTCATGTTTTTGACTAACATTTTTGTCTTCTAGTAATTAATTTTAAGACCAGCCACCTCTCCATACTTTTGTAAAATCAATATCAATCTAGTAATGGATTCTATCAGATTTTCCAGTATAAAAACCAGGTCGTCTGCGAAAGCCAATAGCTTATATTCTTCTCCTTTTAGTTTCAGTCCTCTAATTTGATTCTCTGCTCTGATTTGATTATTTAGGTTTTCCAGGACAAAAATAAAAAGTAGTGGTGACAGAGGACAGCCTTTTCAAGTTACTTTATTTATCTTCACCGTTTGTGATAAGTCTCCATTGATGCATATCTTAGCTTGCTGTTCCTTATAGATTGCTTGAACCATTTTATAAAAGTTTACACCTGGCTGTGATTTGGCTAGGAGTTCCAACATAAAATTCCAGCTGACGTTGTCGAATGCTTTTTCGGCATCCCAAAAAAATTAGTATGTTTTGTTTTTTGGGGTGGGCTTCATAGTACTCTAAGATGTTCAACACCATCCTTATGTTTTGTTGCAGTTGTCTTTTGGGTAGGAAGCCCGCTTGGTCTTCATGTATTGTTTGCGACAGAACTATTTTCATTCTACTTGCCAAGACGGAGGCATAAATTTTATAGTCCACGTTTAGTAGGGAGATAGGTCTATAATTTTTTATTTCTGTTTTGTCCGTGTTCTGTTTATATATTAAGGATATTAAAGCTTCTTTCCATGTTTCGGGTATTTTTTCATTTAGGGCTACATTCTGACATATCTGTTTCAGAGGTTCTATCACTATGTCCTCAAAGGCCAAATAAAATTTTGAGGGTAATACAGAAGTCCTAGGGATACATTCTAATGGAAGTTATAAAAAACAACTTAAATCAAACTCAAGATTCAAACCCAAAGGTGCCAAAGACTATAAGCAGTGTTTCCACTTTTTCTCTTAACATAATAAAGTCTTATAATCTTTTTGGTGGGTTTACTACATTGTCCTCTAAACAAAGCCCTCAGATTTTGCATTCACCACCATCTATACTGATCTGCTGGAAGATTGGAAACAGGTGGTTTGCTAGTATCAACCCTCACTATCTAATCTTTAATGTTTCTTGTTTTTCTGTAACTAATGGTGGGCAGCTGTGAACAACCTGGAGTATCACTAACCAAGCTTCAATATATTTGATGATCTTATGAATGTCAGTACTTAAGGGGATATATTCATTAGACCAATGTAATCAGGGAGAAAGAGGAAAGTGACATAGCCAGCATTGTACAGGAAGTGACAGTATCACACCAGCGATTTATGGGTGATGCTCTGATATTTGGGCAAAAACTCTGTGGTAGAAGCCAGTTTTACCATAGAGTTTTGCCCAAACACGAAAGCATCTCCAGGAAGTTGCTGGAGTGATACCATCACTTCCTGTGTGATGTCAGCAACAAGGCCTGGGCCTTTCTCTTTCTCCTGGTAAGTCCCCCCATCCCCCACCAGTTGCCAGGCAGCCCTACTCTTAGCTTTTAAGCAGAATGTTGCAGAATTTTAAGCAGAATGGTCTCCCCCATCCCCCACTGATTGTCCTGGTAACCCTACTGAACACATATCTCCTGCTTCATGTCTATTTAGGCTCTTCTGAGTATAGGGTTCTTAGTCTCCAGGTGGGGCCTGGAGATCTTCTGCTTTTACAACTGATCTCCAGTTGACAGAGATAAGCCCCCCTGGAGAAAATGGCTGCTTTGAAGGGTGCACTCCATGGCAATGTACCATGCTGAGGTCCCTCCCCTCCCCAAACCCCGCCCTCTCCTGGGTCCACCACCAAAGTCTCCAGGTATTTTCCAACCCAGAGCTGGCAACCCTGAGTAGGATTGTGCTTCCTCCTATGTGAACAGCATCAAAGGTGCATTGATTGGCATGTTTGTAGGTATTACTAATTCACTCCTTTGTTGAAGCAAACAGATCCACCTGAGCGGTGGGAATTTAAGTACTGGGCTTAGAAGGGTGTAACTGCTTAGGAGGGCATGGTGTAAATGCTCCTGCAGGCTTGCTTGGACCAGGGCACTCTCCATGATTGCACCATAGATTTGTAATCAATTTCCCCAAAAGATTCACTAGGTACAGTTTTTTTTATTCTTATGCCTTTTAAATGGGTTTAATACTTTCTCTTGTTTGTTTTTCTTATTTTTTACTTTGTAATCTCTAATATGGTTTTGAAACTTTTGAACATTGCCTTGAGAATTTTAGCAAAACAGTGCAATATGTTTTACTAATAGTGGATTATTATTTCTGTCTCCCCTTCCTCATGTTTGTTCTCCCCCCCCCCCAGAAATGGAACGTGAGTCAGACAAAGATTCGCATCATATCAACAATAATATTCATACTGTTTGGTTGTGTGCTGTTTGTTGCTCTCCCTGCAGTCACATTCAAGCGGATAGAAGGCTGGAATACACTAGATGCAATTTATTTTGTAGTTATTACTTTAACGACCATTGGCTTTGGTGACTATGTAGCAGGTAAGATTTCTACCAAGTTTTGCTTTTTGCTTTTAAAAAACATTTTACAGTTGTACATAATAATTATGCAGGATTTAAATTAGTTTAGGCTGTTGTAATTTATAAGGGAAGAATAATCACAATACACCGTAAATCATTTTTGCCAACCTTATACATTTAAAAAGTTATCCATGACAAATAGAATGACAGTCCTGAAACTAAGCATGTGCTTCTGCTATCTCTGTTAATTAATCAAAACAGAGGAATCTATGGGTATTTCACATATTATGCATTAAGAGAATATATCCCAAAAGTGTACACCACATCATATTTGAAACAGGTGTATGACAGATACACTTGGGGAGCCAATCTCCAGGCAGGGCCTGGAGATATTCCAGAGTTATGACGGACATACAGCTTACAGAGTTCTGTTCCCCTGGAGCAAATGGCTGCTTTAGAGGATGGTCCACATGACAATATACCTGCTGAGGTTGCTACCCTTCCCCAAACCCAACCTTGTCATGCTCTACTACAAAATCTCTAGGAATTTCCTAGCATGATGTTGTCAACCCCAAGATACACACTGTAGAGCCATGGCTCATGTTATGAAATAGACAATATCTACTACTTTAAATCTGAGAATGGCAGTCTAGTCCCTTCCTTCTTACTTGGTTCCTTGCTACTTGATGCATTTTCACTTTATTCCCCCCACCCTCAACTGGGAAATGTTAATTTATATCCACCTGAACTGGGAAATTCTAATTTATATCCACCTGGAAAGAGTGGTAATAGGGGAAATGCCCAGAACAACAAGAATAAACTACTTTAGTATGGGCACTTTGGAATAGTCAGAGTAGGCTTGCAGCCTATGGTCTTTGATTTGATTACAATTTAATAGAAGGAGGTGTTCATGGAAGCCATACCAGACCGCTTTTAAGAACAGAATATGGTGTTTTCATGCACACATCTGCACTTGTCTATGAAGAAATATCTATTGTTTTGAATTGTGCAAATGGTCTCATGGGTGTCATTGTTTTTCACTCAAACCATACATGTAGAAGCTGATCTCTTTATCTCTTTCCATGCACATAGGTTATGCCAAAAATAATGAATGGCAATGGCATTACTATTCCCATGTTAAAAAATACATGCATCTTGGGTAGACAATTGTGTATGATAACATAATGAGAGTTGTTGTTCAGTCACACAGTCGAGTCCAACTCTTTGCGACCCCATGGACAAGATCACGCCAGGCCCTCCTGTCTTCCGCCGTCCTCTGACGTTTGCTCAATTTCATGTTCATTGCATCTACGACACTGTCTAACCATCTCATCCTTTGCCGTCCCCGTCTTCTTTGACCTTCAATCTTTCCCAGCATCAGGGCCTTCTCCAGTGAGTGCTCCCTTCTCATTTGGTGGCCAAAGTATTTGAGCTTCAGTTTCATTATCTGGCCTTCCAGGGAACAGTCAGGGTTGATTTCTTTTAGGATTGACTGATTTGATCTTCTTGCAGTCCAAGGGACTCTCAAGAGTCTTCTCCAGCACCATAGTTCAAAAGAATCTATTCTTCGGCGCTCGGCCTTCCTTATAGTCCAACTCTCGCAGCCATGCATGACTACTGGGAATACCATTGCTTTGACCATGCGGACTTTTGTTGGCAGGATGATGTCTCTACTTTTTATTATGCTGTTTAGGTTCCCCTAACATAATGAGAGAAGGAAGCCTACATTATTATCAAAAGACACTGATTCTCCTAGTTCATGTTTTGTCAGAGCTATATTCTGCTTAAAAACTAAGCGTATTGGTATTTTAGCTTGTTTTTGTGTTGTATCGAAATGCATACCCTGGTTACATTTGCAGTAGGAACATGATGTGCAAAATCCCCGTTAGCTATAACTAGAACACCAAGTACACTGGCAGTTTTTTTCAGGATAAAATTTTATACATATTCCTTTTAGCTGGCCACTTGGTATAACAATGTCTTCCTCTAGCCCTCAGTGTCATTAAAATGTTTGTTATGATCAAGAGAGACATAATCCTTTTAAAGAATATCTAATGTGCTGATATTATGGATTTTACTGCTAACTACTGTTTATGTAACCTGCTAACAAAATGTAACAATATGGCTGAAAAACTCAAAGTAATACCTAGAAAATATTATTTCATATTCTTAGGGACCAAAATAAAATCTAGAGGAATCTAGTTCAATTGTTCAAACGCGAGTCCCATTCAGAACTGAAAAAATATATAGCAATCTTGGTTACCAGTTCTACCACAGCAGTTATAGGCTTATGGTTGATCAGTAGACTGAGTTTTTGCAGCCCTAATTTATTTAAAATGTATGGCTCATGTCTATGTATGAGAGAGACTAGGCAACTTAAATTGGTTATATAGATTATTTAGTTCTCCATAGAACAGGGACCAAAGTCATCTTATTTATGCCATTGAAAGTCAAGCTGCCCTGACCTGAATTGCCTGATCTTGGAAGATAATCAGGGTCGACTTTGGCAAGTACTTGGATGGGAAACCTCCTTGAAATACTAGAGATGGGAGGCAGGGGCAGGCTTTATTCAGCCACCCCTCTGAATATCCTCCAGGCCCCCCCATAGGCGTCAGTCACCAGAGGTTGCCATGAATCCCAGGTGCACACATACTCACATGTGCACGTGCACTCACGCACACACACATGCACATATAAAAGGGGAAAAAAACACCAACCCAAAAAAGGAAGTCAAACTAAACACATTTTTAATGCTAAAAGCAACTACTAGGGTCCAGATTGAGGGCAGGGTGAAATGCATAATGGAGCATTTATGCTCCAAATTATATTAAATGCATGGTGCTAAGGCCCCTTGAGAGGAAAAAAATGCAGGTATCTATATGTATCTATACATATGTATCTATACATAGCAAATCAGCACAGAATGTGTGTGAAATGAATAGAATTAGGTAATAAATCCAAGTTTGTGTCCAAACCAGCTGCCTGCTTCTTTCCCCCTCTCTTGCTAAGGGTATTGCTACTCAGCCATCTGTGGCAGGGGTCCCCAACCTGCAGCCCACAGACCAGATGCAGCCCCCAACCTCTTTCTGTGCAGCCCTCAGGGCATTTTCCCTCAGACCCACTCAGCTTTTTCACTCCTCCTCTCCATGCATTACCATGGTGAAGGCTATATATGTGTGTAAGGAAAATAAAGCAGCTGTGTGAATGGGTACAGGAGATGTCTGGCCTGCTTTTGCAAAAAAGGTGGGAAAGGACAGTAAAAGGGCTGGTATTTCTGCAAAAAAAGCATACAAAGTAGGGTTGCCAGGTCCCCTCACCATCATAATGGGGGGGGGGGGGGGGTTGGGGGGCATTCCAGAAGTGGGTGGGACATCACATGCAACATCCTGAATGTAATGATGTCTCCAGGAAGTGATGTCATTATGTCAGCGGCAGCATTGTGTGTGATGCTCTGGTTTTGGGGCAAAAACTCTATGGTATTTTGGCTTCAAAATTATAGAGTTTGCCCCAAAACCAGAGCATTGCTGTGTGACATTGCCAACATGATGATATCACTTCATGTGAGGCTGTCCCTGTTTGAGGTGGAGTTTCCCCCACCAGACAGCTGACCAGTGGCAGATCAGACCCCCAAAAGTGGGGGAACCCCTGCTGGGACCTGGGGGCTGGCAACCCTAATACTAAGTGTTTTGCATACTGAAAATTTCTAGAGGCTCCACACATCAAGGCTCCTCCAAGTGGCTTCCCAGGTTACTGATGAGGTTGCTGCTGCAGGTAAAAGCATTCTTCCTTCCTCAACAACAGCTGGTGGCTCTGACTTCTGCCTCTCCTCCCCCACCCACTCCAGCTAGGAGCCTTCTCGTGCATCTCTGATTGCAGGAGCCAGTGAGTGGCTCCTTGGGTTGAGAGGGAAGGAGTGCTCTCTTAATAGGGAAGGTTATGGGATTCCCCTTCCCACATATTTCTCCAACCAAGTTTCCCTCCCCACAGCTGCCATTTTGCTTCCCATGTTTGAGGCTTGGCTGGCAGGCAGTGATGTGTATGTGCAACCCTGCAGATAATTTGTACTTAATGGCATATCCTCTGATCCAGATGGGAGGCTGCCCTTTCTCATGCTGCAGTGGACTAAAATTTGAGAAGGGTGAGAATTTACAATTCAGTGTTGAAAGACACATTTAAGCACTGAACCTATTGCAGGTGGAATTCCAGAACAGATTCACTGATTGCCATAAGCATGAAAAGGAAATAAGAATGTTTCAGAATCCATCTGAAGTAGCACCAGAAGATGCAAGTAACTTTTTTCAGATGGAACTACTTGATTTGCAAGCCAGTGATCATCTCAGAGACATTTACAAAGAAAGTAGTCTTTTAGAGGTCTATTCTGGTCTACCTGATATATTTATTTACCTAAAGAAATTTGCTGCAGGCATGTTCACAGTCTTTGATACTACATACATCTGTGAATAAACTTTCTCCAAGATGAAAAATTGTGAAATCCAAGTTTAGGTCAACACTTACAAATGAACGTTTACATGTCATTTTGAGGGTGTCTATCTCAAACCTTGACTTGAACAGCCATAAAAATCAGACTGTGTGTGTTGCTAGATAAAAGAATTCCACAGTAAAATATTGTTCCAAAATGGATTGCATTCAAGTTAACATTTCAATCAACCCTAGATCATTGTCTGATTCTTTCTAGCCTAGCCGAAAAATATATGAAACTAGGTAATAAAAAACTCCTTGTAGCCTTCATCGACTTAAAAAGTGCCTTCGATTCTATCTCAAGAGAAAAACTATGGGATAAACTGCTCAAACTAGGAATTGACTTATGCCTCCTATTCCTTCTAAAAAAATTACACACAGCCACAACAAGTCCAGTTAAGTTCTCTCCAAATGGTAGGCTGACAAAATTCCATCTAAGAAAGGTGTTAAACAAGGATGTGTCCTTGCCCCCCTTCTTTTTAACATATTTCTTTCTGATTTGGCATGCTCATTTGAGCTTGTGAACTGTCATCCACCCAAATGAGGAGGCAAATCAGTACCCATCCTTTTATACACAGATGATACTGCTATTTTATCTTTCAGTAAAATTGGACTTCAAAGATTTCTAGAAGCCTTTAACAACTATTGCCACTCAAATCTACTTAAAATCAACTATACCAAGACAAATGTGGTAGTATCGATCCTAATTTACCTGAAAACTTTCACCCTATCAGCCTTTTATCAATCATGGGAAAATTATATGCGAAGCACCTAGAACACCGTTTACTTGATTGGGTCCACTTTAATGCCATCATAGGGCCAGAACAAATTGGCTTCTCTAAAAATAAATAAACCCTAGATCATTGTCTGATTCTTTCTAGCCTAGCCAAAAAATATACGAAACTAGGTAATAAAAAACTCTTTGTAGCCTTCATTGACTTAAAAAGTGCCTTCAATTTTATCTCAAGAGAAAAACTATGGGATAAACTTTGATGTGGAGAATATCCAAGCGATCTTTCTTAGACAAATAATGGGTGTCCCCAAATGCATGCCTTACTTTACAATCTGCTCTGAAGTTGGCCAAAATTTGATTTAGACCAAGGCTTGGATCTTAATTACACACTACTGACTCAGGATCTACTTCAGAGCTGAGCCGGGCTCCCTTATCCTTTTTTTCAAAAAGAACTGCATAATTCCTCCTGGGATTCCATAATTATATCTAAATTAAGTCAACTTGGTGTTCCTCTTGAAGACCTAACCCTAACCAATGAGCCTCATGTTTTTAAACTAATTAAATGACTCTTAGATATTGATCTGCAAAAGTTACACCCTACCCAATCTCATATCTGTTCACCTGCCATGCTCGGCCACTCTAACTATTTAGGCAAGATGCCCCGATATTTTTACAGTCTTGACATCCCTCTTCATTGCAGAGCTTTTCTTCTGGCCAGGGTTAATACATTTCCCTCTAGAATACTCTATGGCAGATATCATCAAATCCCAAAACAAGAATGGCTGTGCCCCTGTGATCTTAATTCCCTGGACATGATTGAACATATAATTGTCGAATGCCCCTGTATGAGCTACCTCGCAGAAAATTCTTTCTAACTTGGCTTCATCTTAAAAGTTATTTGAGTAACAAGTTAAAATGTCAACTTCCCTTGAATGATTCGATCCCTGAGATCACTAATGATGTTGCCAAGTTTCTTACCGAAATTCTTAAGGTACAAAATTTTAGAACTATTTTGATTGGACTAAATTTGTATGGAATCTTAGATTTTAATTTTACAATACAATGTTTTATATACCTTATGACTAATGATATGCCAATAAAGGTCTATGAATGAATGAAAGAAAGTTAACATTTCTTCATTGACCTCTGAATGTTTACTTTTGGTCTAAAAAGGTAGGTTAACAATTTTGTTACATTTTGATTTAAGATGTGGCCTTCTTTAGGCATAGGGCACTCTAATGCAGCCCCCATGTGCCAGAAGGTTGGGGATCCCTGTATGATATATGAATTCAGATTCTACAACAAACCACACTTGGTAGAAACTGAAGTTTACATATCCAGCTGTAAGCCCTAGAACTAAATCCCAGGTTTGTGCCAACCACAACCCCCAGATAGGTGGACTGCATGGATTCAGTCATCACAAATAACCAGGGTTTGATCAAACCATAGTTTCATAAATCACTGTTGTTACCGCCAATGGCCTGCCTCATTGTTGGGGAAAATTAGTTCTGCGGCAGGGGAGGCCAGATGGGTATCAGGGATTGCATACCTGTTTATACCAAGGTCCGATACTGTAGGAAGACTTCAGATCTGAAGAGTAAATTAAATAGTTTTTATTGAAGACTTTCTCTATTTACAATCACACTAAGCATTCAAGCAAGAGCAAGCACTTCAGAACTAAGAATGTAGAGGTGATGATAGCAAATAGAAGGGTCAGTTATGGGGTGATACTACATGCTCATATTTGCAGAGGTCCTTGAAAAGAATAGCGCCAACGGCTAGCTTTATGTGCTAAGAAGGAGGCCCAAAGAAGAGACTTTTGGGGATGTACTCAGAGTATAGGCACTGTCAGAGTGCACACTTTGATGGCCATGTGCTTGGATGGATATAGACATTGGAACACTATGTGGACCAATGGGAGACCTTGAGGGGCTTGTCTCAGGTGAAGACAAAAGGTTGCCTGAACCAATAAGGGGTCTCAGGGTGTGACATGGAATTCACTGCCACAGGAGGTGGCAGCGGCTACAAGCGTGGATGGCTTCAAGAGGGAATTAGATAAACATATAGAGCAGAGGTCCATCAGTGGTTATTAGCCACAAGGTATAGATAGGAACTCTCAGTCTGGGGCACATGATGCTCTGTATTCTTGGTGCTTGGGGGGGCAACAGTGGGAGAGCTTCTAGTGTCCTGGCCCCACTGCTGGACCTCCTGATGGCACCTGGTATTTTTGGCCACTGTGTGACAGAGAGTTGGACTAGATGGGCCATTGGCCTGATCCAATATTGGCTTATCTTATGTTCTTATGACACCAGGAGGAGCAAAACCTAGGTGTACCAGTGAGGTCCCAGAGGGGCAGAGTCTGGATTCACAATAGTGTTGATAAGATTAGCCAGGTGCTGGATGGCTCTACTGGAGGTGTCTAAATAGGTTCAATGACCAGATGATACTCCCAAGGCAGGTTGAATAGGTTCCTAGGTTTACACAAAAGGTGAGAAATGGGCTCCTAATTAGCATCAGGAAGGATCGTTAATAATTTGAATGTTTGATGTTTTTATCCCGGTATCCTGAGGGATGGAGCAGGAAGGACAGCTGTGGAGACAAAGGATTTCCACATAGACATAGGTATCACATAAAAAGGACTACTTTTAGGTTTAGAGACAGAAGGGCTATTCACCAGGTAGCCTCTGAATATCCTTTAGAAATATAGATACTTTTCCTGGTATTGTTTCATATGCATACCTTGCTGGGTGGAGCGGGAAGGCTGGAGATTGCTTGGAGGGCTGCCTTGTGCAACCTGAAAACTGAGACCTTTTTGCAGAGCTTCTGGCTAGCGCTGTGGTTCAGGCCAAGAGTGCTTTCCTTGGCCTGACTTTGTGGGTCTCTGGTTCAGGTCTGAAGTGGGGTGCCCCATTATTTAGGGCTACCCAAGAGTAAGGCAGTGCTTCTGGGTTACACTGTATAGCATAATATCTGAATGCAGAGTTAGTCCAGTCAAAAATACATGACCAGAGTTTTAAAATGATTTTTACCATATGAACAGTCACCGTTTCTCTTGTAGACTTTGATATTCTTTTTTCATTTTCGCTTTTAATTGATGGCTTACAAACAGTTAAGCCATCTGTGCAAAAAGTTAAGCTATCTATTAGATCTCTTTCAACATTAAAACATTTTGTCTATCATTAACAGTGTGCTTTGAAAAATATTAAGTGTCTGAAAGAAGTGAGTAGGAGGCTTGGAGAATCCTTACAGAGATAAAAGTGTCAGAAGAATTTACACATAGAGAGATAAATGAAATAGAAATGGAGAGGCTTGTACCTTTATTAGAAATGCAAGAGACTCTATGAAAATCTTTTTTTAGAAATAACAGTGGAATAGGAGGAGAGGATGGAAGGAAAGTATTGATAGCAGCGGCTTTAATTGTGCAAATATATTAGTTCACTTTTTAAAAGGAACACTCTCATTTACATTGTGATCAGTTTATTGTTAATGGAAGCCACATAATGGCTTGGATCCCATGGAGATGAACATAGGGGAAGCAATTTTTGCTGATCCCCCCGCCCTTTGTGGGAGACCTTTCCAAGGAGAAGAGATTCAGGGGAGCATGTGGAGCTGCCGTGAAAGGGAAGAGTCAGAAAAAAACCAACACCCTTCCTTTCACACACACCCCTCGTGGTTGCACACAAATTAGCATTATCCCAAAATTTTAAGAGTATTCACCCAGTTTTGGAAATCTGTTCTGGGTATTTTTTCACAGGTTTTGGGATTTCAGGTATCTAGAAGTCTAGGTGTATCATCACTATTTTCAAAAGGTGGTAGTCCTGGAGTCCAAGTTCTGAACCTCAGGTCTACCATCATTGTTTTCAGTGGGAAGTAAACATGGTCAACAAACTCCAGGCCTATTAACTATTGGCGACAGTGAATCTTGAAAGTTGGCCCTGGTGGGGCACACTCTGTCTTTTCCCCTTGCCACTTCTTTTGCCTACAAGGAAGGGCAAGAGCCTACAGCTGGGTTGGCTGCTGCTGAGTTGCCAGTTCTGAAGTGGCTTTTTAAAGTTCTACAGTTGTCCCCAGTGGTCAGGTCTGCCCTCCTGTGAAAACAATAGGGGGGTGGTCCACCTGGCCTTTGAATCTGGATTCCAGGTCTACCAGCCATTAGAATCAGATGGGTAGACCTGGCCTCTGGATGCTAAATCTACCGTCAGATTAAAAAAAACTGAAAAGAGATTTGATGTCTGGAGACCAGGTCTACTCTGTTGAGGCCAATTGAATGTGGAACTATTATCTGGATTTGGAGGTCAGGGCTACGTCTCTGTTTTCAGTGGTCTACTGTCCGTTTAAAGGTCCATGGCAGCATCAGCACCTTAGCCCAGTTACAACCCCCCCCCGTCCCTCACTTCTCCTGCTGCCTGCAAGGGAGAACAGAAGCCTGTAGCCAGACTGGCTGCTGCTGCTGGGCTATAGCTTGCTCTTCTACCTTCCTCACCAATCAGTAAGTCCAAATAACCTGAACCACTCCCTAAACTTTCATTAAACCCAAAATTTCAGAAGTGTCTGAGGTTGCTTTTGTATTCCTGTCTTGAAATGAAACAGGGAATTTTGAGTTTGAGTACCATTCTATTCTATTCCAAACATCCAAAGCAAAATGTGCTGTTATCCTGGAATACTCTACTTTTGACTAACCTTTGTAGTAGGATTGTCACAGAACTTTTGGGAATTTCACTGATTTGTTCATCATGTAAATAATCCTCTCACATTAATTTTGTAATTATTACTAATATTGAAAACATGCATTTTAATATGTCAACAGTTCTTCTCTCTTTTCACCCAAGCTGTAATACTTCAGGGTCAAAAGTCACTGTGCAGAAGTGGTTAAATCAGTGGGATTACTTCCTGAAGATACCAATGATTCTGTGGTACTAAATTGCACTGAGTGGTTGTACTGAATCTTTATAATATTTGTGCAGTCTGTTGGAATACTTATGTAATGATTTCATGTTTAACTGTGTGTGTGTGGCTTTAAAAGTTTGGTTTGCATGGCTGTGATGATAATCTAGAGTGCTGGAATCAGGCAAGTGATATGATTGGTGAGTGACAGAGAGGGGGAGGGGTTTTGGAATGGATGCTGTGTGGAGGTTTTGAATGTCTGTCAAGAGGGTCAGTTAGAGATGACAGTTGATGAAGCCAGGGAAAGGGCAGTTAAGCTATGTATGAGAGAGAAGGAGAAGCTTCCCTGTGTGGGTTGTTAAGTTCTATGTCTTAGAGTTGAATAAGATAAGGAGTTGATTCTGAGGTCTGAAGGAGAGACCTTCTTGTGTGTGATATGAGAGTTAAGTGCTGTGACTGAAAGAAAGTGACAAGCAGTTCTGTGTTGAAACAGTTATAAGCTGAAGCTGAATGTCTAGGAAACAGTAAAGATTATATGGACTTGGAGGAAAAGTGTTACAAAGT
>NW_015161460.1:166767-204331 GCF_001447785.1 Gekko japonicus | reverse complement strand
AATTTCACTAATGTACTGGAGTCAATGAAAGCAGTATTAAATACTCATGACAGGTTTAGCCTTACATAACCTCAAAGAATGGGAAACACTAAGTGCTGTAGTTACTGCAGTCGACTTGGTCTACCACTAGATGACATTGCTTAACTTAGAGTATATGGAAGCATGCTCAAATAGACACGAATCAAAAGTACACACACACAAATACAAAGGGCTAGCCCAATATTAAAATGGCGTTCACTCTTTTCTCTTCATTGGTAAAGGTGGTTTTATCCTTCTTCATGTCCCTCAAACAGTTCCCCAGACATCCCCAGCTTCTGCTAGAGTCACACACACACAAAAACCTTTATTGGCACGAATCCATATAAACTACAATAGAATCTGTGATCAGAAAGAATGTCCCCTCTTAGAGGCCTGGTAGAGGAATTTTGCTACAGATCAATAATTTTGCTCTTATTTGAAGCTAAAAGTTTAAAGGTCATACAGTCCTCAGATGACCCTCCAAAGGTCGATCTGAGAGGAGAGGCTTTAAAAATACAGCATGAAGGTCATCATAAAATTTACAATGCAAAATAACATAATTGTTCTGCTAGAGTGCTTAATTTGTCCTCCCCAGCCTGGAAATGAGTCCTGATCCCCAGAATCCAAAGGGCTGCTGGAACAGACCCTTATACCACTCGTCACCTGCAACCTTTTGATGTTATTGTTCAATGTCTACCATTACTAAATGAATGCTGTTGCTTGACCTTATGATGCATCTCTTTTTATAGCATTAGGCCTTGTATTTTTTGCCTTCTTCCTTAAAAAAAGTCATTCCAACTTGTGATTAATCTTCCTTAAATTGCACAGCAAATGCTTGATTACTGCATCAGTTTCTTATCATTGACCACATAGATATTTCAATCTGTATTCAAACCTGCTTGAGTAGGGCAAGCAAGTGGTGAACTTGAAAATTTAACTGTGGTAAATTACCATCATGAGGTCCATATTCCCAAGTGGCAACTGGTATATTTAAGACACTGTCCTTTATGTCTAAGGCTCTTCATTTATTATCAGTGAAAATGCTGCTTATACTATTATAAACATCCAAAGCAAAATGTGCTGTTATCCTGGAATACGCTACTTTTGATGAACCTTTGTAGTAGGATTGTCACAGAACTTTTGGGAATTTCACTGATTTGTTCATCATGTAAATAATCCTCTCACATTAATTTTGTAATTATTACTAATATTGAAAACATGCATTTTAATATGTCAACAGTTCTTCACTCTTTTCACCCAAGCTGTAATACTTCAGGGTCAACAGTCACTGTGCAGAAGTGGTTAAATCAGTGGGATTACGTCCTGAAGATACCAATGATTCTGTGGGACTAAATTGCACTGAGTGGTTATACTGAATCTTTATAATATTTGTGCAGACTGTTGGAGTACTTAGCTAAATGGGTTCCTGGATTAGCATAAAAATGTACTTAAGACAGCCTCCTTTTTGTATCAGGCTGTTCATTTATTACCAATAAGACCACTCATTTCAGCAGTACACCTAAGTAAGTTAATGCTTAGGAAATCAGGGGTCTGAATACTAGTAGAAATCCTCAAGATCCCTAAAGGCTGCAATTTGCAACCAGGTGAAGAACTGATAATTTTTTTTTTTAGAATGCAGGACTTCAATTTAAATATTCTGGGAATGAGTACTTTCAGTGCTATCCTAAAAATACTTTCCTGGGGGTAAGCCCCATTTAATAGACCTATGTAGGATTCTGAGTAGACCTGATCAGGATGGTGGGGTTAGCTGCTGAGTTAATGCATGGTTCTCTGATGTCTGTGACTTGTATAAGAAAAGGAGAAGGGGAAACCTATGAGCATAATCCATTGCATCTGTTATGAGAGATTTGAGAATGCGCTTAACTTTCTCATTTAAATCAATGGGACTGACAAGTTCATTCATTCGATTCATTTGTACCCTGCTCTTCTCCCCAATGGGAACTCAAAGCAGCTTACACCATTCTCCTCTCATCCATTTTATCACCACAACACCCTCTTAATTTGGAATAGATTGTGTCCTTTTTTATTTTCGATTGAATTTTTTTCTAATCTTTGTTGAAGTATTGAAATTTGTCCTGCAAAGATTGTGTGAAGATCATTTGTTAAAGAATTGTAAACTACGTTTTATAGGAAAGACTGGGCTTTTTTTTAGGTATGCCATTAAAGGGGGGAGGAGTCATCTTACATTTGCTTACAAGTTACAGTTATATCCAGTAAATTTTGGGGAGGTAATGCAACTTTTTCCAGGAGGTCATCTTGCATTCAGGTTCGCCTTCCTTTTTAGTAAATATGATAACCAAATGTAAATGAAGAAGAATGATGGTTGCAAAGGCATGAATTAAAGTATT
Source organism: Gekko japonicus (assembly GCF_001447785.1). Taxonomy (NCBI): domain Eukaryota; kingdom Metazoa; phylum Chordata; class Lepidosauria; order Squamata; family Gekkonidae; genus Gekko; species Gekko japonicus. The sequence continues at coordinate 201,944 of NW_015161460.1, read as the reverse complement.
TTTAAATCTTTATTTTTCTAGGGGGAGGAGATATTGAATATTTAGATTTCTACAAACCAGTAGTGTGGTTCTGGATCCTTGTGGGTCTTGCATATTTTGCTGCTGTCCTGAGCATGATTGGTGATTGGCTAAGAGTAATATCCAAAAAGACCAAGGAAGAGGTAAGGAATTCTTGCAGAATTTACCTTTGCACAGACATCTTTCACTTATTTTCCCTTTCTTTTTCAAAAATAATATACTTGTTAGCATTTACATTTTATTTACATCTTTTATCAGACAGTGTTGCAACAGTATGTTCCAGTATTGCAAAAATACGGCCCCGGTCACACGGGTGGTTTTGGCCCGGAAGAGGGACGGATCGGGGGTGCAGCAAACGGGCACAATCAAACTGCAACATCTGGAAGTGGCGCACACCCGTCCCTGATCCGTCCCTTTAGGCCAGTAACGCGGAGCAAAAAAGAACCTGCAAAAGGGAAGGACTTACCTGAAACGCCGCAGCAAGCACGGCCATCAGATCGCCGGAGCGCCTGTCTTCCGGAGCATTGGAGGCTCCCAGCCGAACTGCGCATGCGCACACATGCGCAGCCGGCTGCCTCCGCTCCCTTCCGTGGCTTTTTCCCCAGCATCTGATCGTGCCAGGGAGCAACTGCACGGCAGCTCACGGGATCTGTCTGATCCCGCCACCGCGTGTCTCTTGGTGCGGCTTTAAAAAGCCACACTTTGGCCGCATCAATTTCCTCCCGTGTGGCAGGGGCCCATATTATCCTTGAAACTGCTTAATAGATTCATATGCAGTTCCCTCTCCACAAGAAGAAGAAGATGCCATCAAGTCACAACTGACTCATGGTTACCCCATTCCTGGGGCCTTCCTGGCAAGAGAGGAGCAGAGCTTTGCCATTGCCTTCCTCTGTGTAGCAACCTAGTCTTCCTTTGTGGTCTCCCATTCAAGCACTAATGAGGGCTGACCCTGCTTAGCCTGAGCTAAGCTGGGCTATTTGGGCTGAATCTCTCTACTAACACAATACCCAATTGTTGAAACCAAATAAAAATGGATACATTTAACAGAGAATTCTAACAGTTCTAGAATTGTTTGGGTCTTCTTTAACAGATGTATACTGTTCATGGGATTTCCCCCCCTTTTAGTTTATTGTACTCAAAGTTTATACTCAGTTCTATCAGAGAGAGCTAACTGTGGCTACAGTGCTCCCTCAATTACATTTCCCTTTCCAAGTTTTATCCATGAAATTTCATCAGTGGAACAACAGAAAGGTGGCAAGGAATTTTGGCATTCTGGAAAGCTGTAATTGAAAACCAGTAATTACCTTATAGCAAGACTCAACAGTTGGATTGATTTACAATAGAACTTCTCCTTCCCCCACATGAGATTTACTGTTCCTTTAACCTAAGTGTTGCTCACTGTAGAGCTCAGAAAAACAGTAGTTATAAGCAAGTGGAGCTAAAGGAATAACTACTAAAAGCACTTAGGCCCCGGTCACATGGGCCGGAAAACACGGGGGGGGGGAGGCGTGGCATGACAATTTGCAGTGCCTCAATTTGCGGCGCAACAATGCGATCAGATGCATCAACGGCAACCCACGGCTCCAGTTCTTGGCATGTGTGCTGCAACGCAGACGGCCAGAGGGGAAAAGCCGCGCCGGCGCGATCACACCACGGGAGTCCAGAGGCAGCCCATGGCAAACCGTTTGCCACCACCTTTGTTGAGGTTTTTTTAACGTGCATTTTCGGCGGCATGCCACGAGTTAGGCACAGGTGTGCTCCACTTCCCAGATGTTGTGGTGTGATCGTGGCCAGAAAATCTGCCATCCACTCGTGGCTCTGCCACGGCAAATTCACCGTGTGAACGGGGCCTCTATTGCTTTTTAGCTATCTCTGCTTTTACTGAAGTGATTTGTTACAGGTGACAATGCTTCACTGGAAGATATAGATGACAGCTTAAGGGGATGAATGAGGACAACCCATTTTTCCCCAACACGGCTAAAAGCAGCTCGGTGGCTTTTTTGTGAAAACGCAGTGGGGGGGAGAGTTAAATGTTGCCTTCTCCTCATAAGGGAGGGGCTGTGGCTCAGAAGGTCCTGGGTTCAATTCCCAGCATCTCCAGTTAAAAAGGTAGTAGGTGATGTGAAAGACCTCTGCCTGAGACCCAGGAGAGCTCCTGCCAGTCAGAGTAGACAATACTGACTTTGATGGACCAAGGTTCTGAATCAGTATAGCTTCTCCTGTTCATGCTATTCTCCTGCTTGAAAAAGCAAGCCCAGGAAACATATTTAAAAGAGCTGTGCATATTCTGACCCTTTAAAAAACAGCGGAGCAATGTTCTATTAAATATAATGTGCATTCCACTTAACATAGTGTTGCAAAGTTGGTATAGACACTAGGAGTAAGTTATGCTGATGTAAGGATATGTGTTTATTTCTTTGCAACACTGCAAAAGGTGATATTAAGGATGAGTCCAGTCTCATTGGATATGCATATAATTCAGGTGATTGCCGATTTCTTAACAGTCATATTCTTAAAATTCAGTGTGACCTACTGAATAGAACCATTTAAAACTATTTCTAGAAGTGGCAGCGTCTTTACAGTTCTTTGTCTTTGAAATAATGTGTTCAAGTTGTAAATAAAAAAGCATTGGTTTTGTTACATTTTGTAACACAGCTGTGTAAATGTAATAAAGAAAATAACCTCTTGATCCCTGATATATCACATATTGAAATATTTGTGGAGTATATTAGAGATTTGTGAAAATCCTTCTTTCATAAGAAATGTTGTAATCTGTATTTTGGCCCACATTTAGGGACCATTAATCCACCTTCAGAGGGGTCCACCTATTCTCATTCTGAGGCATGTGTATGCATTTGCAAGCATATATATATTAGTTTCACTTTGCATGTTTTTTTTTACAGTGATAGTGGCTATAGATGGTTTTAATTAAAATATAATTCTGTTTTAACAAACAGCTTGTTTTCTTGGGAGTGGGAAAAGGAAATCTGCTCTTAATTTACAGATCATATGAAGAGACATTGCTTTTCAACATAAATTGCTTAGGTTGTGTTCACTTCTTCCCTTAGCTGAATTCATCCCTAAATATATGCTTATTTGCATTTTTTAAACAGAAAATACTATGTTTTGGCAGATGTATTTGTGTCAGTAATCATGAGCATATCTTCTGTTTCTAGTTGCATTATTTGGTTAGGAAGTGCCAATATGAGTTCCCTAATTTTTTTGTATTCATTTATTCCCATGACAATCTGGTATCCAGTTAACAATGGAAGAGCGATGAGGATGATTGGGGGCCTGGAGACCAAGCCCTATGAGGAAAGGCTGAGGGACTTGGGAATGTTTAGTCTTGAGAAGAGGAGGTTGAGGGGGGACATGATTGCTCTCTTTAAGTATTTGGGGGGCTCTCACTTAGAGGAGGGCAGGGAGCTGTTCCTGTTGGCAGCGGAGGAGAGGACTCACAATAATGGGTTTAAATTAAGGGAGGGAAGGTACCGGCTGAATACTAGTAAAACCCTTTTTACAGTAAGAGTTGTACAACAGTGGAATCAGCTGCCTAGGGAGGTGGTGAGCTCCCCCTCACTGGCAGTCTTTAAGCAGCGTCTGGACAAACACTTGTCAGGGATACTGTAGGCTGATCGTGCACTGAGCAGGGGGTTGGACTAGGTGATCTGTGTGGCCTCTTCCAACTCTGTGATTCTGTGATTAACCTGAAAGACTTTGTTCTTGTAAACATTTAAAGGAGTATTGTGAAATATAGGGAAAAGGATTCCCGTTTTTTGCATATTCTCAGGGGGGAGGCATGTTAATCTGATTCCCGTTTTTTGCATATTCTCAGGGGTGCTAAACTCTTGATTGTCCCATGTCACTGGGATGAATCTTCTTGAAGTTTCTTTTCCACAAACACTGCATGGAAATGAATGGGAATGACTTAGCTGTTGCCAGGACATACATAGACATTTTTAGTCGGCTGTCCCATTAGGATGGTATTCAATCTATCCATCCTTCACCACCCCCTACCCTATCATGCAGGGCTGTATGGCTTTCAGAGTCGCAGCGGTGATCATGGGGAGTGTGTTACCTGAGGAGCCAGTTTGGTGTAGTGGTTAAGTATGCGGACTCTAATCTGGGAGAACTGGGTTTGATTCCCAACTCCTCCACTTGCACCTGGCTGGATGACCTTGGGCAAGCCGTAGTTCTGATAAGAGCTGTCCTTGAAAAAGAACAGTTTCTGTCAAGAGCTCTCTCAGCCCCACCCTACCTTACAGGGTGTCTGTTGTGAGGAGGGGAAGGGAAAGGAGTTTGTAAGCCACTCTGAGAAACCTTTGGGTAGTGAAGGGCAGGGTATAAATCCAATCTCTTCTTCTTCTTACTTTGCAAGAGCATGCCTATACAAACACCAGTCTGCTCCCAGTGTGACATTAGTATTTATTTGTTTATTGTCTGCCTTTTTCATTGAGACACAAATGGCAGCGAGGAGGATTATCAGATCCTATTTATCAAATAGGAGTATGAACTTAAAAATAATTTTCAATATCAGATCCATATTTCTGGTAGGACATCTTTTCTGTTATCCCAAATTTATGAGATATCCTTACCAGTTCAGGATTCCATTCCATTTTGGGGTACTGGAACAACTGTTTGGCAGTGCCTTGTTCCTTTCAGTTATAAAGTGCCATTATTTCCTATAAGAGTAGAGCTGGCCACCAGAGTTCCAGAGGACACGTCTACTCTCATAGAAAATAAAGGCCCTTTTAAATTTAAAGTGGCAAGATGCTGCTAAATAGCTGAGCCAACTAACCGCTTATGTCAGCTAGATCTTCTACCAAATCCTTTTAAAGTTTAAAAGAAGAGGATGGCCTGAAGTGGCCCTGGAGTTACTGGCTGGCATTGGTCCATTGGTTACTGCAGAGCCCACCCTAACAGTCAGAAAATGGTTTCTAGACTCCTATGAGGCTTAGTCTACAGATGGTACACCAGGTCTCACCCCTACTCATGCCCAAAGAGAGATGGAGGAAGTGGCAGTCTGCCTGCCCTGGACCATGCCAGCCCCATCCACCCAAAGGAGGGAGGGAGAGGTAGTCTGATGGCCCAGCCAGCTGTGTGCCACCCTCTCTGCACCACATGAGGGCTGGGCAGGCTGGCTATTCCCTTCCCGGTCACTGGGCTGGAGGCCACTGACTAACTGGCAGAAGTCCCAGTGGCCATAATGGCTTGTCTGCCCCAGCAGTAATCAATATAAGAGCTGCTGAACTCCAGCTTGTGTGTTCCTGGCAGCTTCTGTCAATGCAGGGAGACTCACAACATGATGGTGATGATCTATCCTCAGGCAGATTTTGAAGACTGCTGGATATAAATCTTTTAAATGAATGTTGTCAGCAGTTCTAGCCACTTTGTCCAGAATGGAGATCAGTTGCCAGTGTGGTGAGCGCTTCTGCTTGGCAGGGCAGCTGGAGGCAAAATGCCCGGCTTCTCCACAATACAGACACAGCTGTTGAGTGCGCCGTCTCAGCTTCTCCTCAGAAGTAAGGCGGGGCCGAGCGGTGCCAAGTTGCATGGGCTCTGTGCCTGCAGGAGGTGGAGAGGAGCCGGGGGAGGAAGGCCGGTGGAAGGTCTGAAGGGTTCTGCTGGGGAAGGCGAGAGCCTTTTTTCTGTTTTGGCGGCGGCTCTGTAACCTCCCATCAATGCGGAGACAGAGATGGATGAGGGCTTGTAAAGTGTCAGGGCGTTCACTGCGTGCAAGTTCATCTAGAATTTCGTCAGACAGCCCTTCAGTATACTGGTCAATAAACGCTGCCTCATTCCATGTCAGGTCTTGAGCCAGCAGCTGGAACTCATTGGTGTACTGAGCGACAGAGGTTTTATGCTGAGTAAGAGCCCTTATTTTGCGGTTAGCTGTTTCAGCTTTCACAGGATTGGCATAAGCAGCGGCAAAATGAGCCTTGAAAGCCTGGAAGTCAGATAGTAAGGGAGAATTCCCCACCAGCAAGGGCGTGGCCCATTTGGCAGCTTGCCCTTTAAGGAGGCTTAAAATGAAACAAACTTTAGCCTTCTCAGAAACAAAGTCCCGAGCCCTGAGCTCAATATACAGATTACATTGGGCAAGGAATGCCTGGAACTCATCAACATTCCCACCGAAACGATCAGGAGGATTTATTGGGCAACGTGGGGGAGGTGTACCAGCATTTGCTACAGCAACAGCATTTGTAGCAGCCTGTTGTTGCAAAGCAATCACAGCTTGAGTTAAGTGCTGTACCTGTGCTAGCATTTCCTCCATGGGGTCCACACCTCCGGTTGCTCCGTCTTCCATGGTGGGGATGTGTGAGCGTTGTGGGTGCTGGCAATCTGTCACGGCAGGACCAGGGGGCGTGACACAAGCAAGCAAAAGTCCAGGAACAGTCCGAGGTCAAGCCGGGCAAATCAGGTAGCAAGGTTCAAGCAGGTTTAAATCACAGTCCAAAAGCAGGGTCAGACATACCAAAGTTTCAAGTCCATAAATCACAACAATACCAGAGGAGTCAGAGATGAACGCAGGGTCAACAAAGCCAAAGGTCAAAAGCCGAGGATCAAGCCGAGAAGAATTCCACAAGGTCTGGAGCAGAGATGCAAGGATTCAGGTCCTGAACAAACGACGTTTGCCAGCACAAATGACTGCTGGCAACAGACTTGCATATATACAGTGCTAGCTAATCAACTCATTAGCTAGCCAGGAGTGAGGACAGGATCCTGTCAGTAATCAGGGCTAAGAGATCTTCTGGCACGCATGCGTGCATTCTGCCTTTGCTCTCTCAGCTGTTGTCTTCTTACATTCCTGAGCCTGGTTACAGGTGGAGGCGAGTCTGATGATGAATTACTGGGCTGCAGCAGAGACTGATCCCTTGCAGGTGTTCCCTGGGAGGCTCTATCCTCCTCACCACTTAGATAGCTTTCAGCTACAGGATCCAGTCTTTGCCTTTCTGCTGCAGTACTGTCCTCAGGAGCCTGTTCAGGGTCCTCAGGAGCCTGTTCAGGGGCATCAGCAAAGGCAGGCATGACATCAGCAGGGGCAGGCATGACAGGTGGCAATAGAAGGAAGAAGGAAAACTGTTACAGTTCATTGGCCCCAGTCACACGGGCCGGAAAATGCGGGGGGGGGGGGCATGGCTGTTTGCCCCGGAGGGCTAGACGCCACTGCCGTGGCAAACGGGGTTGTGTTTTTTAAAAACCGAAGTGTGCGCATGTGCCGTTCGGTGCTTGTACGCATTCTGTGGAGACTTGGGAAAAAAACCCTTTTTGCGACGGGACATGGGCGGGCGCTGAATGCCACGAACTACCACCGGAAACGTGATCAGATGCCCACCCTTGTCCCGTGGTTTCTGGAAACTAGTACCTCGAAGGTACTAGTTTTTTACGCCGCATCTTCGGCGGGAAGCCTCGGGTTAGCCACGGGAGCTCTACGCTTCCCAGATGTTGTGGTGTGATTACGCCTGGAAAATCCGCCTATCTTCCGTCTCTGTAGCGTGGCTAATGCTCCGTGTGACCGCAGCCATTGTTGGGTAGGCTGAGCTGATTAGCTCCCCTTATAAGATACTGTTGTTATGCACTGATAAGCCCACCTTGTGATCAGATACATGTTTCCATTTTAGGAAAGGATTTTAAGTCTGTTGTGGGGGCTGGGAAAGATGTGACATCTTCCTTAGCCCATTTTAAACAGGTTTCTGGCCTTGGTGGTCTTGGATGATCCAGAGATTAACAGAAATAATTCATCCCTGTTCATATTTCTGGACCTCTCAGTGAGTTTTGACACCTGAGCAATCTGTGTTTCTGGGAAAATGCAGTACAGCTGATTCCTGCCGTTCTTCCTGTCCCTCTTTGTTTGTGAGGAGGAGACAGATACATAAAGAGAGAGTCAGTCCAGTTGTCTCCTTTGCATTTGTGTGATGAACAGAACAGAGCTTGTAGACTATCATTGAGTCTTGCCAGGAAAGAGAGAGGTAAAATGCAAGCTTTTGCTGATGCTGTAGAGTTTGTCTGTGGGCTGAGGTTCCTTCCCCATCCTAGAATTAAAGAGTAGGAGAAGAAAAATAACAAAGCAACAACTATTGTCGTTATAATTTATAAAATGGGTTTAACTATAGTGTTCAAAGCATTGTATAACATCCTTTAAAAATCAAGTGAGAAAACATTCCTTAAAGTAAATTAAAATATTTTTTAAAAACCCAGAGTAAAGAATTTACAATTCCAGTTTGCATGGAAATTTTACCTCAGCTCAGGAATGATGTCAGGCTAGATAGCCAGGTTTTTATTTGCCAGTGAAAAGAATGGAGTGATGTTACCAAACCATTCTCCTTGATGACATTTTTCCACAACATAAATTCAACCACCCAAAAGAACCTTCCATAGCCGGGCAGGGCTCTTTTTGTAGCAGGAACTCCTTTGCCTATTAGGCGACACACCCCTAATGTAGCCAATCCTCCAAGATCTTACAGAGCTCTTCTTACAGGGGCTACTGTAAGCTCTTGGGGGATTGGCTACATTAGGGGTGTGTTGCCTAATATGCAAAGGATTTCCTGCTATAAAAAGAGCCCTGTCCATAGGTCTTTGATTACTTGACTTCCTGATATTGTGGAGTCCAAAGCTAAACCTTCCCAACTGACATCAGTGGCTAGGTCTAGGGAGCATAAAATGGACTCCTCTCCATATCTGTCACCTTGGCATCCAGCAAAAAAAAGATAACAGGTTCAAGAGCATGACAGGTTATGAGCTAGAACCTTCAAGGAAAATGTGGCCCTACCACCCAGTCATCACCCTCCTCCCATCCCATGGTCCTCCAACTATAAAAAGTTCTGTCTTGTCTCTGCCTCAGTCTGTTTTTCCATCATTCAGCCTAGTCTGAAAACTAGCACAGGGAACTGGCTTCTCTGTCTGATGTACAAGAAATTCACTGCTATAGTTTCAGAAGGTAGCCATGTTGGTCTGTAGTAGAATGAAGCTCTGATGGAGAGTTGTCTCTCAAAAGCTTATACACTGAAAAGCTTGTAGGTTTCTAAGGTGCTACTGGTCTCAGAGCTGACTGTTAGAGGTACAGGTAATTAACACCTTTCTCTGAACTCTCTGACTGTCACTTTGCACAGCACTTTGTGTGAGTGTGTATATATGTGTGCATTTATTTGTGATATATATTCACACACAATATACACATGTATGCCTCTGAAACTATGTGAACAGTTAGAGTAGAATCATTGCAAAGCATATTTTTCAGTTGCCAGTCACCTCAGCTGGTGCAGAACGATTTGGTCATTCATGATATTGAAGGGTGTTCAGAGGTACAACATTCATTGGTACTTTTCTCCTTTTCTCACACTACAAGAACTCGTGGGCACTCAATGAAATTGCTGAGCAGTCAGGTTAGAATGGATAAAAGGAAGTACTTCTTTTCCCAAAGAGTGATTAACACATGGAATTCACTGCCACAGGAGGTGGCGGCGGCTACAAACATGGAAGGCTTCAAGAGGGAATCAGAGAAACATATGGAGCAAAAGAACAGTAGTGGCTATTAGCCACAAGGTATAGATAGGAACTCTCAGTCTGGGGCAAGTGATGCTCTGTATTCTTGGTGCTTGGGGGGGGCAACAGTGGGAGGGCTTCTAGTGTCCTGACCCCACTGATGGCACTTGGTATTTTTGGCCACTGTGTGACAGAGTGTTGGACTGGATGGGCCATTGACCTGATCCAACATTGGCTTCTCTTATGTTCTTATGGTGGGTAATTCCCATCCTCTGATTATTTGCAAGACTGGCCAAAAGACAACCCTAAAATATGACTAACAAGAGACAAAATATTGTAGTTCTATTACACCAATATTTTGTTCTAAAAATGATGCACTAGTCCCTACCTAAAACTGTTTGACCTAAAACTGTGGTGTTTGCAAATAGCTTTTATTATACATGTCCAAATGAAACCTTTACAAGTTTGAATCACAATAAAATATATCCAAAGGTTTATTTTTATATACACTTATCCAAATTCCACTTCTTTGTCACCCAGATATCAAATCGATACTCTAACTCTCTCCAGGTTCACGTAAGCATGCTTGCATCTATTGTTGCAACAGTACTAGCGATCATCTGTTGTAGGATTGTTCAGTTATCTACAGTTACGTGGGACACTTAAAAATTGCTGTAATAAATTTTCTGCATTGCTTTACCATATGCAAAAAACTATGTTACATTATGTGTCTCTATTCAGATGCTGTACTTATTCAAAGTTGTAAACGTTTTATGTGGACACACTGTATCAGACATTAGCTCATGACATTAGTGCTCTAGCAAGGCTCTTGCAAAAATAATTAAACTTTATAGTGGAGTCGTGGGATATGTGGAAAAGAGTGAAGTTCTTTTCTTTAATATGAAATCCACAGTTTTCTCCCCATGAAACTCAATTAAAAAGATAAATATCAACAATAAGTAGATTAAATATTTAAGGATCAGAATTGGTCAGGGTAATGCTGGTTTTTAATAGATAATTTTAGCATAATAATTAAAGACACTAACAGTGCATGTCTGAGGGGGCAGGGTAAAAGTTGTCAGGAAGTCAACCACCCACTATGCTGGCATATCCCCAAAACATGCTGGTGTAACCTAAAGCTTGGCACTGCTGCACCATTGCTGAGGACTGGTGTGGCAACGCCATGAGGGGAAGGGCAGGCCTAGCTAGGACCATGCCCACGAGTTAGCTTGCAAAGCCACCTCAGCACAGTAATGCCCCCTGGTAATACTGCAGAGCTACACCACAAAAATTGCAATGTAGGCCGTAGGCATGCACTGATTCTGAGAAAACAATACCTTCTCATCAGCCACCATGTCCCCAGTACCTCAAGGACCACAGAAGGGAGATATGTGCCAACCCACACCCATTGGCTCCCAACCAAACCCCCATCGCTGTATCCAAGCTGGCTCCCCATAGCCAATATAAACTGTGGTCTGTGCACAGATAGGCCAGGTACCAGGTCACATGGCATTGAGCTATGTTCTTCGGCTCTGTGACCACAGGACTTAGTATCTTGCACCATGGTGATAACTCAAAAACAACCTGTGAATCTGATCCCCCCCCCCAGAGTGTACACCTTGCTACTGCAAGAGCATGCCCTGGGCCTTTTCTGCAGCCATGCTGACCCAGAGTAGATGAGGCAGCAGCCTGCTACCCCAGTTGTGTGTATGTGGCTCTAGAAATAATTGTATACAAGTGGGGACCTACAAAGACCTTGCAGAGAGGGGGTATCCATTTTACTTCCCCCACCCCTTCTCTGACACCCATACACCCTCTTTTTTCTACTCTTACCATTTCAATCAGTCACCCCATCTTTCTTTCCGCCCCCAACCCCTGTCTGTCGACCCCACCTCTGTTGTCAGTTTGGGAGGCAGTGACGTCTTCCATACCCCCAGCGTTGCCAGGTTTGTAGGAGGAGTCACTACTTCTGTCTCTAGCCTTGCCAGACTGGGGGGGGGGGAGGGGGCAATGAGCACTGCACCCCCACTTGGCAGCTTTGGCAGCTTGATGGGGAGGGGCAGTGGTGACTTCCGTATCCCCTTCAGCATTGCAAGCTCAGTGGTGGGACAGCAATTACTCCCCCCTGGCCACCTCCAATGGTGCCAACTCAGCAAGGGGGGAGTAATGATTTCCATGCCCCCCACTACCTCCAGCTTTGCCAGTTGAGGGGAAGCAATCATGTCCATACGTCACCCTCCGCCTCTCTCCAGTTTTGCCATCTAAGTGGCTGGGGGGGAGGGAGAGATCAACTGCTTCTTGTCTTGCTTGCTTCTCCTTGCACAGCAGCAGGTGCTGTGGCTGTGACCTTGGGCCTGGTGTGCCTCCCAGGGCCCACTGCGGCCAAGTCCAGTGCAGCTCACAGGCTTTGCCACCAGTGTGTGGCCAGGCCCAGTGCGGTTCTGCCAGAGCAGCTTGGCCTGATGTGGTTCCCAGGTTCCATCACCAGAGTGGCTGAGCCCGCTGTGGTTCCCAGATGCTGATGCCACTGCCACCATCTCAGACACAACACAGAGAACTTAAGGGTGTTGTCTGCACATGCACAGACAATGCTTTTGGTTTGGGAGGATTTACCCCCCCATGTGGTTTTTTTAAGTTTTCAGATTTTTCTGCAAACCTGGAGACTCTCTCAAGTTCTTGTTGTTTTTATCAGGCATTTTATGCCCTTGTTAGCCACCCTGAGCCTCCAGGTAGGGCGGGATACAAATCTAAAGAATAATAATAATTTTTTTTAAAGTTTGGAAAAAATCTCCTTTCTTTTAATATGGGCCCAAACTGCAGATTTAGATATCTACAGATAGGCCAATACTTGACTATTAGATATATAGATTTGTTTCTGCGACTTATATTATTTTTTCTAATGAAAAAGAGAAAATCTCCAAACTCTAGGTTACCAACATGTCTGTCAGGTGTTGTAATGCAGAAGTTGACAACACAAAGCCCATTTGCCTTATCCAGAGTGTAGCCCTTATCCCCAAGGATGACTGCAATCTGATTAGTCTATTGATCATTTTCACATCCTGGGGGCTTGCTACATGCTAGTGTGCCACAAGAGATACATTAATTAAAGTAATCAAAGTGTATGTGCTCAAAATGCTTACTGTGAAAGCTCTATAGTGTGCCTGTGTTATCCATTGCTCTGTTTTTGCTAGTCAGCCTGTACTGTGTGTAAAGTGCCATCAGATCTCAGCCAACTTGTGTCACACTTGTAGGGTTTTCAAGGCCGGAAATGAACAGAGGTGGATTGCCATTGCCTGCCTCTGTATAGCAACCCAGAAATGCCAATTTCTGGCATTTCCTTGGTGGTAGTGGTGGGGCTTCTCCCATCCAAATGCTAATTATGGCTAAGCCTGCTTCGTTTCCAGGATCTGATGAGATTGGGCTCTCCTGGGCTTTCCAGGTCAGCAGAAAATAATTGTGTGCCATTAAATTGCAGCCAACTCATGGCGACTCCAAGATCATGGAGTTTTCAAGGCAAGAGATGAGCAGAAGTGGTTTGCTGTTGCCTTCCCAGTCGTCTTTGGCGCTTTCCCGTCTAAGTACTAACTGTGGACAACCCTGCTTAGCTTCCAAGATCTGCCAAGATGTGGCTAACCTGGATCATCCAGGTCAGCCTCTGTTAGGAAAAAATAATTTCTGCTTTATCTCTACATCAGATGGAATTGGATCTTTCAATCATTCCTAAACCAGAGATGCAGCAAATCCACATGCAGTCCAAGGAAGCTGCTTGTTGCATCGTCATTTGAGCTACTGCTCTTGGCTTTCCTCCTTTCTGAGCATCAGCTGCTCTGGGGATGGGTAATACTTGTTCTCTCTCTCTCACACACACACACTGTCTCAAAGTTAAACTTTTCAGGACAGAAATGCATTGTTCTGGCAATTTTAATTCAGAAAAAAAGATCATTTATAATTTATTTATTTATTATTTGTATTTATAGCCTGCCCATCCTGTGAGTGGGCTCAGGGCGAGTAACATCATAATGGTACAATAACTACAGTTAAAATTTAAAACAGTTTAAAACAGTTTAAAAATTAAAACACAGTCACAATTCAGACAAGTCAGCTGGTTGTGGGAGGTTCCCTGACATATTATTTGGATTAGTAGGTGGGTGACAACACCCTCAGGGAGACCACATAGGGACACCCACTGTCTCAGCCAAAAGCCTGGTGGAACAGCTCTGTCTTGCAGGCCCTGTGGAATTGAAGATCCTGCAGGGCCCTAATTTCCACCAGGCAGGGGCCAGGGCAGAAAAAGCTCTGGCCCTGGTCGAGGCAAGACAGATATCCCTTGGGCCAGGGACAACCAGGAGATGTTGGTCCATAGAGTGTAACGCTCTTTGGGGAAGAGTTTAGGAAATACTGATATAAGCATTTAAAATGAATAAGTGTAGTACAGAATAAGTGTAGTACAGGACAGCATTTCTGGCATTCATTTTCAGCAAAACTAGTTTCCCTTGGATTTCTTGATCTCCTGTATATTTCTGCTCTTGGATTACTGAAGTACAGATTTGATCTTTTGATATCGTGACCCTTTGGGTGTGATTTCATTGGGAATTTTCCCTTAGTACATTTTCCTTTTCAATCAAATTCTGTACTTCATTTATTGCTCAATGGCTTGTCAAATATTTGCTCAGATCAAGAAGCTTAATTATTTAGAATGAGATTTCTAATGAAGTTCAATTTCAGTGACTGCTGAGAGTCTAATTTCTTTAACCCAGCTTTTAAACCATGTATTTCACTGTTGGGTCTATGTACCTCATTTGAGAAATAGCATAAAAATTGGATCTTCGGACTCCTGTGCACCCCTCAAGCCATTCAATCAGATCCAGTTCAGTTCCATGGCATTTTTTTGTACTGACATGGATGGTATTGAACACACAGCTCTTAAAATAATATGTGTACAGTCTCTAATGGTTATTTCCCCATTAACAATTCCCCAAATTTGTCTTTCTTGGTAGAATGTTGACCAGAGGCGATCATCATATGGGTTTTGGTTATCAAATCACATTGTACAATTCTGACTCAGAATTAAGATAACTTCAATTACGAATATGGGATTTTTGTTAAACAGATTGTAAAACTTGCTGTGCATTTTTAACAAGCACTCCAAAACTTCTATACATCTGGTAATTCTGATATATAATGAAAGGAATATTGCCTTTTGGAACTTGAGTAGAATTGTGCTTTATTCTAGCTGGTACATCTGACTATGTATTCTTTGATGAAGGAATATAGACAAGACATTGCTATACTTTTATGGTTGTATCTGATGTGGCATGAACCCTCTGTACTATGTTAAGCCCATTTTAAAAATCTGGTGGAAAAATATGGTTGGCCAAAGCTACCTATGTTTGTGAGGAATTACATTTCTGGTGCAGAAGAAATATTTATACTTCTTCGTACTATTTATGGTGTGGGTAATAAGTGCAGTACTGTTATATATACATTTTTATAAAGGTTTCCCCATAATTGGTTTCACTGTTTGTTTCCCCAAATATCTATGAATTGGTAATTTTGCCTGTTATTATCCTTTTTTTTACATCCATGGCAGTGCAATTATGGGCGTTTTGCCATTGATTTCAGTGGGAGATGAGTTGCACACTGTGTTTGCTAGACATAGTAATTACTACAACTGTCAGTACAGCTGCATATATTTAATGGGCCAAAAGCATGCTGTGTGCTAAAAAGGGACAAGGGGTAATTAAAAAATATATATCGTATGTCTGTGTATGTATACATATATACACACATACATACACACACTGTGTGTGTATTATATATATAGTTCTGTTTTCTCAAGATTCACCCAAAATATCAGGAGAATTAACTCACATCAGTGGTTAGCCTAAGAAAATGTATTTAGCTTGGACTCACGTGGAAAGGTATTGAAACTGTTAAGCTTTCAAAGAAGCCTTTAATGCCCCCAATATCAATTCATCCATATCATCAGGTGGTTACTATCAAAATCCCAATGAGTGATCCTGAAACAATTGCAACCTTGGCCCCTAGCCTACAACCTTTGGGATGGGACACAGGCTGGAATGGGGCTGAGCTACTCTACTTCTCTGTCCCCTTCCTTTATCTCCTTGCCTGGTCCCACTGCTGTACGTTCCCCTCCCCAGGAGCACTGGGATCCCATACCTGGTCATCGCCACACCTAGTGGTCTTCGCAAGCCTCAGACCGACTAGTGGAGCTGGATACAATACACAATATACATATACATATATATATATATATATATAAATAAAACACAACTGTAGTGGTTTATGACCCTCAGTGAAGCTGATACCTCCCCTTAATTCAATCTATCCACCCAAAAACCCAATTTCCAAATAATTGCCAATAATCTCTAAACCTCCAAGTCATCTGACCAGTAAATTAAATAAAGGTCAGTGGTAATGATTTTTTTCCTCGTAGTTTTTCTAGTTTTTCTAGTCATTTCTGATAATCCATCATAAGCAATCAATATACCCAGTGAACAATTTGTAATCAGTTTGGCTGGATGGGTTACAACAGCCAAATAATTAAATCTGAAACACTAAATCACACAATTTAATCAGTTAATTACATTAAATTCATTCAGCTGTTCAAAATAAATATCTAATTAGCCCTTAATTAATTAAACACTTTCCAATTAATTGTCAAATCAATATCTACCAAGTTAATTAGGACTACTGAACAACCCTGTGGGTCAGCAGCAGAGTCCTTAGTCATCTGGGTTTGTAATGTCATGCTTGCCAGCCAGTAATAATCCTGTAGCCTGCTCTGATCCAGAAGCAGCTGGGGGGGGGGTCTCACCATCTCTCTTATTGAGGACAGTAGTCTCTCAGGTTCTGGCAATCTCCTGTCCTCACTTCCCACCCTTCTCTAAACTTGATCCTTTCACCTCGTCAAGCTCTGGAAGCTGTAGTCTATTGCAAAGTTCCTATGTAGCTGGGATCTCCTGTTCCTGCTCTTAGTGTGTGGCCAGTCATGGAGCAATGCTGCCAAAGCTGCCATCACCCAATGACTTTGGGACCAACTGGGGAAAGCCCTGGGGGGCCAAGACCCCCCTGGGCTCCCCGACAGCTGCCTGAGTGTTGGAAATTGTCATGATGGACGGTGGCGGCATTGAGTCCCTGCCCAGGTTGGCATCGCAGCCAGAGGCACCGGCATTACCAGAACCAGAAGCTGGACCCACCGACTCCTCACAAGTTGTAAACCCTGCACCTGGTCCTGCAGCAGCCAAGGAGGCACAGGTGCAATTAGGGAGCCTGCCTGACTCACCTCCGCGGGTGGTTCAGCTAAGGGAGTGGCTTCGCAGAGACTTAGCCACCCGCCATCGAGATGCACCCTGGTATGGAAGGTGAGTGCTGAGTCCTGAGTAATAGCAGGAGCAACACTGCCACCATGGGAAGTCCGGCTGGAGACCTATATATCTCCCACTCAGGATTGGGCTCTCTTGGATGCAACGAGTCACCTCCATGCATACCTCACATTCACCTTCAGCTCCTGTCCTCAGATCCCCACTCTGGCTCAGATTCCTGGCTTCCTGACCCCTGCTTTGGACGACCCCTCTTTCGGACTCATGATTTGGCTCTCGCTCTGACTCTCCTGGCAATGGCCTTGGGCTGGACTTGACTTCTGCTTCTCATCCCAAGCCCAGCTCGTGACAGAAATGAGCACTGAGGGAGCCGCGGTGCATACAACTGCCACTGCAGGAGAGCCATAGTCTCGGCGCTGGCCCCAAAATGGCGGCCATGCCAGAGAAGCAAGGACAGCAGAGCCGGCAAAGTCCTACAGCTGCTACCGGCCTCACCGGTGATGGCAGATGTCCCATGCAAGACTGTGGAACCAGGTCCTGCGCAGTCCAGGCCAGTCAGGAGCTCAGTGCCGCACTGGGGATCATGCCAGAGGTGAGTGAGAATGAGTGGCTTACCGAATTTCACGACCCTCTGGAGCTTCCACCTGAGCTTAGGCTATCTGATGATGGAGCTTCAGGCTGGTAATAGCCACTAGCTGCTTTTTTTTTTTTTTTAACCACTGGGAGCTACTAGCACCAAAGCTCCCAGCAAGCTGGCATCTTGGAGCTACTTGAATCATTACATCTGGTTTGGCCCTCAATTCCTGTCCTCCACCTAGAATCATAGAATCACAGAGTTGGCAGGGACATCCAGGATCATCTAGTCCAACCACCTGCACAATGCAGGAAATTCACAAATACCTCCCCCCCACATTCCCCCAGTGACTGCTGTTCCACGCCCAGAAGATGACAAAAAACCTCCAGGATCTCCAGCCAAACTGGCCTGGAGAAGTAGTAAACCGGTAAATTAGGAATACTACTGAACTTTGAACAATGATTTGTTTTTTTATTTATTTGGGCACTTCTACTCTGCTTTTCTCCCCTCTCTACAGATTCAGAACGGCTTACCATTTCAGAAACAAGCACCATTGAATGTGTGTGTTATGTGCCGTCAAGTTGCTTCCAAGTTCTGGTGACTCATCCCCAAGTCCTGTCATTGACAGACTTGCTCAGGTCTTGCAAACGGAAGGGCATAGCTTCATACACCATAAATGAAGTATTTGTAAACCAGGTTACTTACAAACAAATCTGTCTTCAGACTAATGAACACAGTAGGGAGGGGGACAGGCTTTCCTGCCAGGATCCAGCTTATCTTTAAGCTTCCAAGGGCTGGAGGGAGAGTTTAGAGCAGGTGCCAGCAGTTTCTCCCCAGACATTGACAACTGGGAATAAGATGATGACCGCCAAACTACCAGAAATGGCTAGGAAAGAGGCACCAGCTTTTTTTAAAAAAAAACACCAGTATTTTATTAATTTTTTCATACATACATTCAACACAGAGACATACATACATATTCAGGGGGAAATTTTCAAATAATTATAATGCTTATACCTAATAACTAAGCCATGTTGGTCAAATGTTCATCTCAAAAAAAAAATTTCATTCATTTCCAGTATAACAAAACTCTTCTCTGTATCCTCACTGATGTATTGTTTGACTATAACTTTAAATTATTATAATTTTCCAACCAAGTGTCGAACCTTGTCCATGTATTCTCAAAAGTTTTTTCTGGGTATTATTTCAATAATATAGTTAATTTATCCATTTCCGCTGTTTCCAACATTTTGTTTATAATCTCTTCTTTAGTTGGGATTTCCACTCTTCTCCAATATTTTGCATATAAAATTCTAGCAGAATACAAAATCAAATAAGAATCCTGTTTTTTACAGCTTTTAGGTAAAATATTTAACAAGAATATTTCTGGTACAAAGGGTGTAGAACATTTTAACATTTTCTGCAATATTTCATGTATCCAGGCCCAATATTTTTTGGCTTTGTCACAAAACAACCACATATGGTAAAAAGATCCCACCTTATTTTGACATTTCCAACATTGATTTGAACAATTTGAATCAAATTTAGCAAGTTTCTCTGGGGTAATATACCATCTATAGAACATCTTATATATATTCTCTTTATAAGAGATGAACATAAGAACATAAGAGATGCCAATGTTGGATCAGGCCAAAGGCCCATCCAGTCCAACACTCCGTATCACACAGTGGCCAGAAATACCAGTGCCATCAGGAGGTCCACCAGTGAGGCCAGGACATTAGAAGCCCTCCCACTGTTGCCCCCCCCAAGCACCAAGAAGACAGAGCATCACTTGCCCCAGAGTCCCTATCTATACCTTGTGGCTAATAGCCACTGATGGACCTCTGCTCCATATGCTTATCTAATCCCCTTTTGAAGCCGTCCATGCTTGTAGCCGCCACCACTTCCTGTGGCAGTGAATTCCAAGTGTTAATCACTCTTTGGGTGAAGAAGTACTTCCTTTTATCCGTTCTAACCCGACCGCTCAGCAATTTCATGGAGTGCCCACGAGTTCTTGTATTGTGAGAAAGGGAGAAAAGTACCTCTTTCTCTACCTGCTCTATCCCATGCATAATCTTATAAACCTCAATCATGTCACCCCTCAGTCATCGTTTCTCCAAGCTAAAGAGCCCTAAGCGCCTTAACCGTTCCTCATAGGGAAAGTGTTCCAACCCTTTTATCATTCGAGTTGCCCTTTTCTGCACTTTTTCCAAAGCTATAATATCCTTTTTAAGGTGTGGTGACCAGAATTGCACACAGTATTCCAGATGAGGTCGCACCATTGATTTATATAGCGGCATTATGATATTGGCTGATCTGTTTACAATACCCTTCCTAATAATCCCCAGCATAGCATTGGCCTTCTTTATTGCAGTCACACACTGTCTCGACATTTTCAGTGAGTTATCCACTACAACTCCAAGATCTCTCTCTTGATCAGTCTCTGCCAGTTCAGACCCCATCAACGTGTATTTATAGTTAGGATTTTTGGCTCCAATGTGCATCACCTTGCACTTGGCCACATTGAACCCCATTTGCCATGTTGACGCCCACTCGCCCAACTTTGACAGATCCCTTTGGAGTGCCTCACAATCCTCACTGGTTTTCACCACCCTGAACAACTTCGTATCATCCGCAAATTTAGCCACTTCACTGCTTACTCCCAACTCCAAATCATTAATGAACAAGTTAAAAAGCAGTGGACCAAGTACTGATCCCTGTGGTACCCCACTGCTTACACCCCTCCACTGGGAGAACTGCCCATTTATACTCACTCTCTGTTTTCTATTAATTAGCCAGTTTTTGATCCATAAAAGGACTTGTCCTTTTATCCCATGATTTTTGAGCTTGCTTAGGAGCCTTTGATGAGGAACTTTATCAAAAGCTTTCTGGAAGTCAAGGTAAACAATATCTATTGGATCCCCCTTGTCCACATGTTTGTTCACCCCCTCAAAGAACATTAACAGGTTAGTGAGACAAGATCTTCCCTTACAGAACCCATGTTGAGTCTGCCTCAATAGGTTTTGTTCATCTATGTGCCTACTAATTCTTTCCTTAATAATGGTTTCCACCAATTTACCCGGTATCGACGTCAGACTGACAGGCCTGTAATTTCCCGGATCTCCTCTGGAACCCTTTTTAAAGATGGGAGTGACATTAGCTACCTTCCAGTCCTCAGGAATGGAGGCTGATTTTAAGGAGAGATTACATATTTTTGTCAGGAGATCCACAAGTTCACAATTGAGTTCTTTCAGAACTCTTGGATGTATGCCATCTGGGCCTGGTGATTTATCAGTTTTTAAGTTGTTTATCAGTTTTAGGACCTCCTCTCTCGTCACCTCAATCTGACTCAGGTCTTTCAACACCCCTCCCGAACTCAGCGGCTCTGGAGTGGGCAAGCACCTCTCATCTTCCACAGTGAAGACGGAGGCAAAAAATGCATTTAGCTTCTCAGCCATTTCCCTATCATCCTTCAGTACTCCTTTTACCCCTTGGTCATCCAAGGGCCCCACTGCCTCCCTGGCTGGTTTCCTGTTTCTAATGTATTTGAAGAAAGTTTTATTGTTGGTCTTTACATTTTTTGCTATATGCTCCTCATATTCCCTTTTTGCATGCCTGACCACAGACTTGCATTTTATTTGCCATAGCCTGTGTTCTGTTTTATCAGCCTCACTGTGACTAGCTTTCCACCGCTTAAAGGAATCCTTTTTACCTTTTACAGCTTCCATTACTTTGTTTGTTAACCATGTAGGCTTTTTCTTATACCTGTTTGTGCCTTTCCTAACCTGCGGAATATATTTTATTTGAGCTTCTAGAATTGTAGTTTTAAACAGTTTCCAAGCTTCCCCAATGGTTTTGACCCTTTCTACTTTTCCCTTCAGTTTCCTCCCCACATGTCCCCTCATATCAGAAAAATTACCCCTTTTAAAGTTAAAAGTGGTTGTGTGAGTCTTTTTGGCCAATTCCCTATTTGTACAAATGTTGAACTCAACAACATTATGATCACTGTTCCCAAGCGGTGCAATCACTTTTACATCTCTCACCAGGTCTTGAGTGTTACTTAGGACCAAATCAAGGATCGCCTCTCCCCTGGTAGGTTCCATGACCATCTGCTCCATAGCACAGTCATTTAGAGTGTCTAGAAACTCAATCTCTTTCTCTCGACTAGAACACATATTGACCCAATCAATGTGTGGGTAGTTAAAATCACCTATTACGACACAGTGTTTTTGTCTAGCTGCTATCTTTAATTCATTCATCATTTTATAATCCTCCTCTATCTTTTGATCCGGTGGGCGATAACAAACTCCCAGTGTTAAGTTTCCTTTTGGCCCCCCTATTTCAACCCACAGAACTTCAAGAAGCGAATCCAATTCTCTTAGCCTCTCGATCTTTCTGGACTTTATACCCTCTCTGACATACAGAGCCACCCCACCTCCAACCCTTCCCCCCCTATCCTTCCGATATAATATATAACCGGGAATCACCGTATCCCACTGATTTTCCTCATCCCACCAAGTTTCTGAAATACCCACAATGTCTATTTTTCCCTCTGACACCAAGCACTCCAACTCCCCGATTTTACCTCGGACACTTCGAGCATTTGTATAGAAACAGCTGTAATTTCCCATACTGGTTAAGCCTGCCACCTTCCTCTTGCAATCTCGAGACCTTGTCAGGCAGTCCATGTCACTAGCCATGGTCTCAGTGGACAATTTCAATCCACCTCCCTGTAGAAAAGCAACAGGTACCCCCTCATCTCTCTGAGATGAGCCAACCCGAACCAGAGACTTTTCATCTCCTGTCGGCTTTCCCCCAATATTCAGTTTAAAAACTGCTCTGCCACCTTTTTGATTTTAAGCGCCAGCAGCCTGGTTCCTTCTCGGGACAAGTGGAGACCGTCTCGCCTGTACAGCTCCCTCTTGTTCCAAAAAGAATCCCAGTGCCTAACAAACCTGAACCCTTCCCCTCTACACCATCGTCTCATCCACGCATTGAGACTCCTGATCTGTGCCTGTCTCTCCGGCCCTGCGCGTGGAACAGGTAGCACTTCTGAGAAGGCTACCTTGGAGGTCCTGGCCTTGAGTTTCCTGCCCAGCAGCCTAAATTTCTCCTCCAGGACCTCACGACTGCATTTCCCCACATCGTTGGTGCCGACATGCACCACGACCACTGGCTCCTCCCCAGCACTATCTACCAGCCTATCTAAAACACGCGTAATGTCCGCTACCTTTGCACCAGGCAGGCAAGTCACCATACGGTCAGTACGCGGGTTCGCCACCCAGCTGTCTACCTGCCTAAGGATCGAATCACCCACTACCAAGAGCCCCCCTCCCACCCTGCCCAGGGATGGTTCCTTGGTGCAAAAGGATAACCGCTCACCAGCTGGGGAAGAGGTCCCTTCTGAGGGCACATTCCCCTTATCCTCAGCACGGTGCCCTGTTTCCCCTAGACCCTCATGCTCCCTGACAGCAGCGGGGCTGCCAGATCCAGAGTGGGACGTAGCTAACAAGTCCCCGAGAGTCTTTTCTGTGCGCCTAGCTGACTGTCTCTGCTTCTCCAGGTCAGCCACCTTGGCCTCAAGGGAGCACACACGTTCCCTGAGAACCAGGAGCTCCTTGCACCGAGCACACACCCAAGACTTCTGCCCAGTGGGCAGATAGTCATACATGTGACACTCTGTGCAAAACACTGGATAGCCCCCAACCCCCTGCTGGCATTCTGGCTTCATAATTCTTTTAAAATAAGTAAATGTAATCCCCCTTTTAAATCCCTTTGTATTTATGTGTTTTTTTCTTGTCAAAGTCAAATTACTTTATGGGGAAAACAAGGAGCCTAGGGTTTTCACTTTCTGCCTCTTCTTGGGCGTCTCACAGAGCCCCTAGTCCAAGAGTCCCTGGGCTAAGAGCCACGGGCAAAGAGCCCTTTAGCTCGCCCTTCGGCTCGTGCCAGAGGCTCGTGCCTCTGGCAAGGTGCTTCCTTAAATAGAGGCCTCCCCCAGCAGAGTGCTGGCAGCAGCTATTCAAATGCACCCAGGCACTCAATCACATGCAAAACAATGCCCCTTCCTTTTCCTCTCAATTGCAGTCAATCACAGTCAAACAATGCCCTTTCCTCTCTCAAGCAGCCAGGAATCTGCAAAAACTCCAAGCGCTTCCACACACTCCCAGACCAGTTCTCCCACCAAAATCCTCAGCTGGATCCTCTCCGCTGAAAGCAAATAAAAAACCACTCACCCCTCTGTCTCCTGCTCCTGCTCCTGCTCAGAGCTCAGCTGGGTCTCCTCTGCCTCTGGCCAGGTGTTTCCTTAAATAGAGGCCTCCCCCAGCAGAGTGCTGGCAGCAGCTATTCAAATGCACCCAGGCACTCAATCACATGCAAAACAATGCCCCTTCCTTTTCCTCTCAATTGCAGTCAATCACAGTCAAACAATGCCCTTTCCTCTCTCAAGCAGCCAGGAATCTGCAAAAACTCCAAGCGCTTCCACACACTCCCAGACCAGTTCTCCCACCAAAATCCTCAGCTGGATCCTCTCCGCTGAAAGCAAATAAAAAACCACTCACCCCTCTGTCTCCTGCTCCTGCTCCTGCTCAGAGCTCAGCTGGGTCTCCTCTGCCTCTGGCCAGGTGTTTCCTTAAATAGAGGCCTCCCCCAGCAGAGTGCTGGCAGCAGCTATTCAAATGCACCCAGGCACTCAATCACATGCAAAACAATGCCCCTTCCTTTTCCTCTCAATTGCAGTCAATCACAGTCAAACAATGCCCTTTCCTCTCTCAAGCAGCCAGGAATCTGCAAAAACTCCAAGCGCTTCCACACACTCCCAGACCAGTTCTCCCACCAAAATCCTCAGCTGGATCCTCTCCGCTGAAAGCAAATAAAAAACCACTCACCCCTCTGTCTCCTGCTCCTGCTCCTGCTCAGAGCTCAGCTGGGTCTCCTCTGCCTCTGGCCAGGTGTTTCCTTAAATAGAGGCCTCCCCCAGCAGAGTGCTGGCAGCAGCTATTCAAATGCACCCAGGCACTCAATCACATGCAAAACAATGCCCCTTCCTTTTCCTCTCAATTGCAGTCAATCACAGTCAAACAATGCCCTTTCCTCTCTCAAGCAGCCAGGAATCTGCAAAAACTCCAAGCGCTTCCACACACTCCCAGACCAGTTCTCCCACCAAAATCCTCAGCT
The DNA here is from genome assembly GCF_001447785.1 of Gekko japonicus. Lineage (NCBI taxonomy): Eukaryota > Metazoa > Chordata > Lepidosauria > Squamata > Gekkonidae > Gekko > Gekko japonicus. The sequence continues at coordinate 177,347 of NW_015161460.1, read as the reverse complement.
GGATCCTCTCCGCTGAAAGCAAATAAAAAACCACTCACCCCTCTGTCTCCTGCTCCTGCTCCTGCTCAGAGCTCAGCTGGGTCTCCTCTGCCTCTGGCCAGGTGTTTCCTTAAATAGAGGCCTCCCCCAGCAGAGTGCTGGCAGCAGCTATTCAAATGCACCCAGGCACTCAATCACATGCAAAACAATGCCCCTTCCTTTTCCTCTCAATTGCAGTCAATCACAGTCAAACAATGCCCTTTCCTCTCTCAAGCAGCCAGGAATGCACTTATTAGTTTGGATGGTATAGGGTTAAGGTTAAAAGAGGAATGTAAATGGATAAATTTGATGTTAGTAGCAGCAAGACAAGTGATAGCAAGGAATTGGAAAGAAGCTGAGGAATTGACGATTAATCATTGGAGGGGAAAAATGAATAATATAATAATCTTAGAGTATCTTACAATGAAGATACATAGAATGAATGGGTTAAAGGTTAATGACCAGGAGGAGGACTGGTTTAGAAGGATGGTGGGGTATTTGGGAAAGTTTAAAAAATTTGAGGTGATTAGTCAGGTAATAGGAAATTGAGAGGTTAATTTGATTATAAGATTAATATGGAAGGTTAATAGAGTAATAGAGTTGTACTGAGATTGATTGTGATATAATACTGTATGAAATTTTATTTATGTCTCTAATGCCTGGAAGTCGCACACGGGTGGTGTTGGTGTTGGAAATGTTTTATGAAATAAAATAATAATAAAAAATAAATAAACAATAATTTTCCCCTTTTCTTTACGTAGTTTATAAGCAAGCCATCTAGTTGGTTTATTCGCATTTTCGAAGTAATTTTGTTTAGCATATCTTATCTTCTTTGCAATTTCCTGTGTTAACAGACAATTCATTTGATGCTACAGGAGTTTAAGTTTATTTTTTCTCTGCTCATTCGTTGGGTCTTGCTGTATCTTTTCTTTGATGGCTTTACATGAGGCCCATTAAACTACTCTTTTGCAGTGGGGTTTCTCTTGAGTGGTATTTCTTTTAAGCTATGAATTGAATTTGTTTTTTGGCAAGTTAGCAATTCATTATTACATTTCTGGGTGTTTTTGAAAGAGCTTTGTGAATGTTTATATTGTTTTAATTGTGTTGCTTGGGCATGTGGTTCTGTTTTCTAAGCTACCATGGGCTAAATAACAAATGTAGCAAAGTTTAATTATACTTATTATCCATGAACTGTTAATAATACTATAATAGTTTGTGAATTGAGGGTTGTTTTGTCACTTCTTTGGATCCATAACAGTAACCAAACATTGATAGTATTTGGAAGACAGTCACCTCTCACTTGCAACCTCCACCTTTGAACTCCCACTCCTCCCCCCTACAGGTACCAAAGAGAAACTCATGGGGAGGGGGGAATATTGCACATCCCTCTTCTTTCCTGTCCCCCTCCAGCTGCTTTGGCTGCCCTTCTGTCCCTCTCCCTGTAACTTTACCTGCCCTCCCACCTGTTCCCCTGCAACTATGCTTGCCTGTCCTCTACTGAAGCCTTCCTTTCCACTGCTCTGCTCATCCATCCCCTCCCTGCCATTCTGGTCTCCTGCCTGCCCTCCTCCTCACTCTTGCTCTGGTCACCCTTCCACTTGCTCCCCTGCCGCTCTGCCTGCCCACCCCCACATTATCTCCTCCCCACTGCTCTGCCTACCCAGCCATCCCCACCACCAGTGAGGAGTTGTGGCTGGCAGGGCTACCTTGATGACAGGAGGCAATGGCAGCAGCAGCTCCTGCTCTTTTTCCAGCCATGGGAATGGCAGTGGTGGTGGAAGCAGCTTTCATCCTCTTTATTCTCCCACCCTCCTGCAGCATTGTTGTCTCCTCCGCGTATCTCAATGAAGTGGCAGTGGTTCCCGTCTACTTCTTCCATTGCCCACACACACCTGCCATGGACTATGGCGGGCTGATGGAGGTATATTGTCAGCACTTGCACAGACATATGTTCCTCTTTGGGGGGGGATTTATCCTCCTTCATTTAAAAAAAAAATCTTTTCATATTTGTCTGCAATCTAGAGGGTTCACCAAGTTTGTTGAAATATCTGTTTTCTTTCTATATCGCCCACATCTCCAGATTAAAGTATCTGCAGATGGGACTATGTTGAGAATTGAAAAGGCTTAACCATCCCTCACAGTTATTAATTGATTTTAAGAGTTACAGGCTCCTTTATTTGGCTTTTGAGCTACTAACCCACACTCAACTAATCACGTTTATGCTTTTGTCTGTAGTCACAAGAGCTGTTATTTTAGATTGTAAGAAAACCCTGCCAACTGTCTTCAGGTATGACAGCAAACTGAAAGTAGAACAGCATTCCTAGCCAAGCAGTAGGTTGGCACAAGAGCCCAAGCAATCCCCCTGCTTTCTAGAACTTCACCTGAGCCCCATCTGCTTTCAGAAATTGACGTGGACTCTACAGTGCTTAAGCTATTGAAGAAAACATTAAGAAAAAACAAAATATTCTGTGCCCTAATCTTCTGCTAAATAATGTGACACTTAGATGATCCTTTCTAGTTAGTCTACTGTAACTTCAAGAAGTTAATGGGAAGGTTTATTTTTAATCTATTGACATCAGGGAAAATGATGTCAAAGCTTCAGACAATGTATTAGTCATAACTGTTAGAAATTACAGGAGTACAGCAGACTGAAATGATATCAACTTCAAATTGTTCTCCCAGTGCATTTTAGAAGGAGGCCTTCAGCCTACATTATTTAATTCTATCATTTACTTAGAGCAGCTTTTTATGGTGATGACAGTGAAAAGTACAGTTTTTCATAATGACAAAAATTGGTTACATTAAAAAAAACCCATTACATTTGTGAAGAAAAATCTTTGTTCTTTAGGTCTTTCTGTGGTACACAATATAGTACAACCTCATTACTTACCTATCAATACACTTATTGATCCAACTCCTGTTATATCAATCACAATAATGCTTGAGGTCTCAATATGTTCTCATTCCAATCAGGCAGCTATGAAGTGTTGATTAGGCTTTACCGGAGTCAATATGTGTAATTGTTTTGAGAGGCCAAGAGATAAATTTATTAAAGGGGGGCTAATCCAAAATAATAAACTTCCCACTGAATTACAAGAGAGAGAAGTATGTATTAATTGTTCTTTTTTGTGTGCCATGTTCCATAATATTGGTACCAATCCTGAACAGGTAGTAAATTCTACTGGAAACTTTCTTACAAATGAGTTTCCTTAGGACTGCAGCCTAAAATAATCTACCTATATGGATGAATTGAGTGGAACTGTGAAAAAAGCATTAAATGTCAGGCTGATATTTTCTAGGCACTGAACTTTTCCAAGCTAAGGAAATATTGTTGGTTTATTTTAATCCTCCTTTCATGTATGAAAGACAACCCAGTGTGGGTCAGAACATTTTAAAATATTCAGAATTACACAATGTTATGTAAAAAAGAGCAAAGGACTAAAAATAATCAATATACACTGTCAGCACACCTTACTCTTGATAATTTTCAAAAGCTCAGTCAGCCACAAAATATCCACTGCAACAGAAAGCTCTTTACAGTAGGGTTGCCAAGTCCGTCTTCGCCGGGAGCAGGGGGCTCCCGGCCAGCGTCGGGGTTGTGCGCGCCGCGTGCACGTCACCCGGAAGTGACGTAGGCACGCTGGGCATGCTGGGGGCAGGGCCACGGCCATACAAAGGAAAACCATAGAGTTTTCCCTTGTATGGCCGTGGCCCCGCCCCCAGCGTGCCTGGCGTGCCTACGTCACTTGCTAGTGACGCGCACGCTGGGGGTGGGGTTCCCCCAGGCCCTGATTCCGCCGCGTCGGAAATCGGGGCTTCAAAGCGGGGGATTCCCTGCCCCCCGCCCACATTTGGCAGCCCTACTTTACAGCCTTCCTAAAAGTATGTGGTATATGGTTCACACGGGATAGCATTCCTTAAGTAGAAACGCAGTAGAGAATTTCTTGGGTAGTGAGAGTATTCAGAGCAAGGCCTTCTTCTGCCTTCTGTATCTGTTCTTATTAGTTGCTTCTGACATCACTCACATGCTGTAAATCCTCAGGGCAGGCATTATTGTATAGATAGTCTACTGGGCTTCCAAAAAAAGGTTCTTCTCTGGAATATCTTTCTGTGCCCCAATTTTAATGAATGCAAATTGTGAAGATATATCTTTCCCAAGGATAACTTTGTGCAAAGTATGGATTATTCTGTCTCTAAAATCTGATAATGTTTCTGCATGGCAAGATCCAAAGGGGAAAAAAATTAAATATTCTTGCTGCCGTATTTGGAGAAAATAAACAGCACACACAACTGGCATTTCAATCACTTAGCATCAGTTCCTGAGGTTCTACCAGACATCAAATTAAGCTAAGATTGAGTGTAGCATGAGGAAATGTCATACCTCAGGAAAAGAAGGCTGAATATTCACCAAAATATTATTATGGAGAGAAGAAAGAACTAAATTACACAGGCTTGTTGCTTATGTGCTCTGGCAGTCTGAAAATTACACAGTTCTCTATCAGTAACCTTTTGAGCTTATGTCTTTCACAATACATAGCAAAGGGAACTGTATTATGAAAAGGTAACATTTTCTTTGAGTGCATTTGAGGGCACAAACAGCAATACAGAGCAACAGTTTGGCCCATTATTATACTGCACATCTGTTATGCAGTGGAAATGTAATGCAGGCGGATGAGACCTTCATGAATTAACAGACCCAAGAATAAAATCCAAGCATCAAAAGTAAAAGGCAGGATCATTATCATGCATTATAATACATCATTGTTTAGGGTATGTCAGTTTGGTGTCGTGGTTAGGAATGCGGACTCTAATCTGTGAGAGCCGGGTTTGAGTCCCCATTCCTCCACATGTCACTGCTGGTGTGACCTTGGGTCAGTCATAAGTTCTTTCAGAGCTGTTCTCTCAAGGGCAGTTCTCGAAAGATCTCTCTCAGCCCCACCTACCTCACCGGGTATCTGTTGTGGGGAGGGAAAGATCCTACCTAGGGCGACAATTGTGCAGGGAGGGGTTGCCGAACAGCACCCGGACGACAGGCTTATCTCCGTTCTCGGTGGCTCTGGCGTAGTCTCGGCATTCCGGCGAGCGGCGACCATCAGTGGGCTGCAGATGGACCCTCCGTTGATGCGCACTGCTCCTGGACTGCGGCGTTCCCGGCTACTCGTCCCTTTGGGCTCCAGCCGCGCCGCGCCGCTCCGCTCCGCAGTTGCGTCATCCGGTCCCACCTCGATCCGATGTCGTCATCACTCCTTCGGTCCGCCAGACGCCGCCATTGTTCTTCCTCGCTGCCACTGCTTCTCTTACTGCCATCGTCGCCGTCAACCCTCCTGGCACGGAACCAGGAGGAGGGTGCCCCCCGCCTCTAAGGCAGGTACCCATTTCTCTACTTGCAATTACTTTCGAGCCGCTGGGTTGGCTCAAATCCTTTGGGTAGTGAAGAGCAGGGTATAGATCCAATCTCTTCTCTTCTTCTTCTTCTTCTTCTTTGAAGGCACCCAAATGCCTTAAAATACAATTTGACTCCATTTAGAACATTGATTTTAAAACATACAAATCTAGTACAAAAATTACTAGTAAGAAATCAAACGTTAAAGCAGTAGGATACAACTGGATACAATGAAGCATAGCATGTAAAAGCATAACGCAAATTGCTTACATAAAATTATCAATAAAATCAATGAAGTCATCAAAAGAGTAGTGATAAAAAGCTAACAATAGAAAAGGTGAACAACAAACAATATAATATTAAAATTGTTTACAACATTAACTGCCAACAAGCCACCTGCCATCATGGAGGCCATTACAAATAAGGTCATAATACTGTTTTAACAGGTTTATTTATGGTGAATCTTAAGAGTGTGTCAGAATGTGAGGGAGAAGTATATTGGACATGGGCCATGTAGGGATTTGAAGATAAGCACTCGTACCTGGAAGTGGGTTTAGTAGTAGACAGGCAGCCAGAGCAATTGATCTAGGATAGGTATTATCCACTCTCTATGTCTATTTTCTGTCAAAAGATGGGCAGCAGAATTCAGGACCAATCCCTTCCACAATTCACTAGTCTTTGTTAGCTAGCAGTACGGAATCATTATGTCTAATGTATTGCAAATGGTTTCAGAGCTTATAGCCTGTGTAGCTTCCTTTGCATGTTCTTCTTCAGACATGAGGACCTGGGAATGCCAACCAAATGTGTGAAGGGTAGCACAACTGGATGTCTTTATAGGATTGTCAGTTGCAAAGTTGTTCTTGGTAGCACATGAGGTGAGTTCAGATTGCTGTTTTTCTCCCCATCGTACAGTGATTTCTAGAGAGATACTTTTTTTGTCCTTTTCTTCAGGATGAGTGGGCATGAAGAAGGAAGACTAAACAGTTTGGGGATATTATGAGTAGCTCCTACTACATAGCCAGCTGGTTATTTGCTGGGAGATTGGCAACTGCAAAATAAGAGGTCAGATCAGGATGTTGGCAGTTTTGAATAGCTGTCCTGAACTGAAGTACTGAAGAGGATGACAGAGAAGAAGGGTGGTAACAGAAGCAAAGCAAGTGCAGTAACTTGTCATTTTAAATCAGGAGACTTTACACATTGTATTGAAATGTGGCATTCCAGATTATCAGTTGTCATTTTCAGGTTCCATTAAAGCCAGAGTAACTGGTCCAGTGGATGGGAAAGACTGTATTAGAGCCAATGAAAGTGAGCAAAGTTTCTGTATTGTGTAAAAATGTAGAGTGTGATGCAAAGGAAGTCTAGGGTACTTATATCCTAAGTTGGACTAAGTACAATTCCCATTGTGTTTATCCTTCACTCATTTCCAGATCTCTGGACTTTGTTTCTATGCTGTGCGTTTTTTTGAAATCTCACCTTACTACATTGTGAAAGTGTTTGGCCAAGCCGAATTCATTTACTTCTGTAAATAGAAGCTACATATTCTCAATGGGGTATTGATGGGAGGTTTCTAAAAACAGGATGAGTACTGTTTAACTGGGCATATAGTCATGCTATAAAAAAGACAGACAATGCATCCACATTCAATCATATACATTTGCTTTGATTTCCCCCCCAATACTGTATCAGATGTAGGCTTGATCTTTATTTGGAGTTCCTCAGAACACCTTAACCTCCTTGTACAAGTTAGCTATAGTATACACCAGGTTCTTTTGAAGTGTTTTGAAGTGTTCCAGATAAAAAAAGTTTCCGGTTTATTCTGGAAGGCCTCTAAAGGAGGAACCATGCTGCTGAGAAACTAGCCCCATCCTATTTCTCTGACAAGGGGCTCCCACAGTAAGAATTCCTTGGCTGACTTCAGAATGGGTATGTGTTGGTGGAGGGGATTCACTAAGTATCTTGAACCTAAAACATTTAAGGCCTTAAACATCAGCACTTTGTACTGGGCCCAGTGTAATTGGCACAATATGGGGATATGTCCCTGGAAGCACCCTGGCTGCCACATTCTGAAACAGGAGACCAACCTGTGCTTGTCTGACTGTGAAAGTATGGTGCATCTATTCTAGGGTTGCCAAGTGTGAATTCAGCCGCAGCGAGGGACTCCCGGTTGGCGGCTGGAGCACGCCTGCATCCACATTGCCCGGAAGGGATGCGGGCACGCCGGGCATGCTCGGGGCGGGGCACGACCATCCGAGGGAAAACCATAGAATTTTCCCTTGGATGACCGTGGCCCCGCCCCCAGTGTGCCCGGCATGCCCGCGTCACTTCCAGGCAACGTGCACGTCGGGGTGGAATTCCCCCCAGGGCCTGATCTTCCGCCAGTGGGGAACGGGCCTCTGGGGCGGGGTTTTCCCCGCCCCCTGGGGGGATTTGCAAGCCTAATCTATTCCAGGAAAGGCAACAGCTGGCAAACCAATGTAAGATGGAAAAATCCTTTTGTTATCTGGACATGCAAAGTAAAGGAGGCATCCAAGAGTATATCCAAACTTGCCTCTTGAGGGGAATATAGCCCCACCTAGTGCAAATGGAACACCTATTCCCAATCAAGCTTTAAAGGTCCGCTTTCATGTGGTCTCTTACAGCATTCAATCTAGGGATGTATGCTTGAATAAAACTGAGCTAAACATATATCTGAAAAATACCTTATCGGTATTTTTGGATGTAATCCTCCCCGCTCATGTGTCTGTGTGTCTCAGGACTTGGTATCAGCTTGCCAGGCTGCTTTAGTTAAGATTCTGTAAGTTTTGAGTGGTTTTGTTGTTGTTTTTTAAACATTCTTTGCTAGACGGTTTGTGTTGGGGATTGCAGGGTTTCCCCCCACACACACACATTTTACATTGAAATTCTTGTGTTTTACATGGCGGGGGGGGGGGGAGGGCTTCAGGATTGGGGTTTCAGCTTCCAGCCCTTAAAGGGGTGCCATTAACACCAGTGCACTCTGTGGTCATCTTGGGTGTGACCTTGGATGCTTCCCTGTCTGTGGAGACACAGGTCACCAATACTGCCAGACTGGCATTTTACCATCTGTGCCAAGCACGGCTGCTGGCCCCTTTCCTGTCACCTCAACCTGGCCACAGTAATCCATGCAATGGTCATCTCCAAACTGGACTACCGTAACTCACTCTGTGCTGCCTGGCCTACCCTTGAGACTGACCCGGACGCTCCAACTGGTCCAGAATGCAGTGGCATGTGTCCTGGCAGGAACATCGTGGACAGCACATATACAGCCTGTGCTGCACCAGCTACACTGGTTACTGGTGGGATACCAAGTCAGGTTCAAGGTATTAGGGCTGACATTTAAGGCCTTAAGCAGTCAGGGACTCACGTGCCTTCAGGACCGCCTCCTCCAATATGTCCCCAGAAGAATGCTGCAATCAGCTGATAACAACTTGCTGGTGATCCCTGGCCCTAGGGAGGTCCAGCTGTCCTTGACTAGGGGGGGGGCAGGCCTTTTTGGCCCTGGCCCCAGCCTGGTGGAACTCTCTGCTGAACAACATCAGGGCCCTGCAGGATCTTATACAATTCCACAGGGCCTGTAAGGCAGAGATGTTCTGCCAGGCTTTTAGTTGATGGTAGCAACAGTTAAGACCGGCACCCTCCTTTTCTTCCTATGGTCCCCACGTCCCCTTCCCTGCCCAGCTGCGCAGAGAGCACTGCAACCAGCAAAAGGGGTTGATATTGCCATCTGAATTGGTTGTTTTACTAGTGTATTGTGACAATTTTGTTATGCTGACTATATTTTATTTGTTTTTAAGGTTGTAAGTTACCCAAAGCCTGCTTGTGGGGTTGGGCAATTCATAAATCTAATAAAATAAATAAAAAGAGCTGTGATGCAGAGGCTGAACTTCTTTGGGTTCCGCATATTATTATGAGCTGACATATGTGCATGAGCTGACATGCTAATGTAGTAAGATAGTCACTAAGGTGCTCTGTTATGTGCACAAACGGCAATTTGCCATGACTTTACAGACACCCCAAAGTAGGTTTTTGTGTAAAAATGTGCATTTTGAAAATGTCTTGTTCATTAACTTTGGAAGGATAACTAACTTGAATGAATGAAAATATTTTTTATGATGGGACAATGTCTTCGCTTTTGTGGGTCTGTGGGCATGTTTGGAAGGCCGGGTAAGAGCTCTTCTAGAACTGAAAAAAGGCAGATGCCCAGGATCTCCTCCTTCTTTTGGCAATAGGCAACCCACTTTCCCTGTAGATTGAAGGACAGAGGTGTAAGTGTCCCCCCTATAGAAAAAGGCTTAGGAGGCATACATATAGATCATTAATGATGATCAGTTAATCTCTGTAAATGCAAGCTACTTATTGAGATTCTGAGATCTCCTGAACATGTTAAATTGTAGTGTAAACAAGCAACTGTGGGGGAACATGATATGCTTGAGCCCTTTTATTAATGAGTAAAGCAGCAAGGGGGGTATTTTTTTAATAAAAGCTGAGTTACAAGTAAGTAAAGACAAACCCTGCTTGCTCCCACCTGTTATTTCATTGTATGTTTGGTTGACTGAAGGGGTTTTTTAATTCTTCCAGTTTGATTGGCAAATGAGAATTTGAATTGCATTTAGAATGTCTGAAAATGGTATGGGGGAAAGCAGTCCTTGGACGAGGACTACCGTCTCTGAGAATGTCATCCCAATTGATTGAGAGAGAAAAATGTTACAAACAGGAATATGTTTCCCATTGAAATGAAAGGGAATGTCACCCAAATACAATAAAGACTTGAAATATGTGTTACCAGGGGTCGTTTCATAGAAAAAGAGTTAGGGGAACTCATTAGCATAATTCATTAGCATACGCCACACCCCCTGCCATCACCGGAAGTGTGTCTTAAGGCCACACCCCCTGCCATCACCGGAAGTGTGTCATAAGGCCACACCCACCACTCAGTTATAAGCCCTGGCGAGGAAGCCCCGCAAAGGGCCCCCCGCCCCCAACGGTCCCAGCCGCCACCGCTGGCCTTGCAGCTCCACTGCCGACCCCCATGAGGGGCCCGACGGTGGACCTGCAAGGCCGGCGGGAGTGCGAGGAAGCCCCACAAAGGCCCCCCACCCCCAACGGTCCCGGCCGCCGGTGGCGGCCTTGCAGCTCCACAGCCGAGCCCCATCAGGGGCCT
>NW_015161460.1:141555-166734 GCF_001447785.1 Gekko japonicus | reverse complement strand
GGAGTGCGAGGAAGCCCTGCGAAGGCCCTCCCTAGCCCCAGCAGGCAGGGGTGGGGAGAGGTGGGGAGGAAGCAACTTACCCACCCTCTTCTACTGCCTCCTCCTGGCTGAATGAGGGCCGGAAGCGGGGCGGCTGGAAGCAGGGCTTTGTTGTGTGCTTTGTTGTGTGCCCCGCCCCCCGCACCTCACCCGGGGAAATGGCGATCCCCCGCGATCTGCCCCAAATCGACCTCTGTGTGTTACAATGATATTACAGAATAATAAATTTTGGGTAGAAAACATGGGATAAATCCAAGTCTGAATCAATTTCTGTGCACACACCAGATTATATTGCCATTCGAGCTTGCCGAAGTGTACAGATGGCTGATTTGCCATGACACACCAAAATCTGGGTTGAGAAAATAATATTAGGCCAAGTGGCCAGCAACTGTTAAGGTCATGTAAATCAGTGAAAAAGGAAACAGTTATTAGCTTAAATTAGGGAGGGCTTTCTTCACTTTATGAAATACAGGCATCTGGGATGTACATATATATCAGATTAGAAAGTAATAGTAGCAGAGTCCCTCTTATTATAGTATCCTTGCAATTTTCACGTATTGACTGCAATAGAGGTGGGAAATGACAACCATTCTGCTGACTTGACTAAAACTGTCACTTGCCTTAATCCTCGTTTCAAACGTGCACTAAAAATAGAACAGCGACAGCTGACATTTTTCTTTTAAAAGCCCTTTCCATCTAAATTTAGAAATGTCAGTACTGAATCTCACAGGGATCGTTACACATGCAGCTAGGGTGTCCATAAATAACCACGACATCTCCCCTGGTAACAACACAATAACAGACAGTCTGGATTGCAGGGAATTCAGTGTTCCCTGTCCAGCTGGGATCCTTTCAGCTGTCTGGGCTTAATTTTTAAAGGTAATTTCACCTCGCTGGCCTAGATAAAATTATAAAAAGAGCTGTGAAATGTTTTTGCTGCAGTGATTTTAGCTGTTTATGACGGTGTATCCCTTTTATTATAGTAATATGGCAACTAAATTTTTCCACTGGAACAAAATAATTAGAGACCGAGCATTGATCAAAGGGAATATCCAGAACACAAAAGAGCAATGCCAGTGGGCAGGTGCTCGTTGTCAGTCTTTTGGGCACAGTTTACCCTTTGTTTCTTTGGAGACTTTAGCATTTTTTAAAAAAGTGTATAACAATGTTATTTCTCTTTCTCTCTCTCTCTTCTTCCCTCTGTTGTTACGCTCCTTAGGTGGGAGAGTTCAGAGCTCATGCAGCTGAATGGACAGCCAATGTCACTGCAGAGTTCAAAGAAACACGCAGGCGCCTGAGCGTGGAGATTTACGACAAGTTCCAGCGGGCTACCTCCATCAAAAGGAAGCTCTCTGCAGAAATGGCAGTGAACCACAGCCAGGACCTGACTCCTTGCAAGAGAACCTTGTCTGTCAACCACCTCACCAGCGAGAAAGATATCTTGCCTGCCATCACAAAGACAGACAGCATTTATATGAATGGCTTGACTCCTCACTGTGCAGCGGAAGAAATTGCTGTTATTGAAAATATTAAGTAGCACTGACTTTGAATCCTGATCTTTTAATAAGAAGAAGCCTATGGTTTAGACTTACCTTGTAGTTCCTGATATTTTTTCCTGTTCATAACTGATGCTAATAGCATTTTTTATCACATGCATGAGTTCCAACAGAAACCCACCACAATAAGGATTCAGAGTCACCATCATATTTCTTGAAAGACACAAAATGAATGGCACTCTATCATTGACAAATGCTGGAACAAGCAATGTCTGATGCCTTTTTTGTGCCCAGACTGTTTTTTTCATCTCTCCTAATGTGCCATAAGGCGTAACGAATGAATAATACCGGTTTAGGTTAACTATGTAGCTTTGAGGGATCAGTCCTTAAACTTTTCAGGGTCTACCTTACCAAGCCTAGGAATGGACCATGTATGGACTACAAACTAAATGTAAATGGCAAGAAAATCTTATGCAGCCTTTTACCTAAGAAATTTTTGTCAGTGCCTTATCTTTTAAAGAAACAGAACCTCTATAACTCTCATATGGGTTTTTGTCTGTTGATTGGTTAGTTCTTGCATGAGTAACATATCTCATTTGAGATTTCATCATGCCCAAAACGATGATGTTTTAAGGTGTATAAAGCTGAGGATACCAGCGTTGAAAGAGATGCCAAATCAAAGGACATCAAAGCAACACTCCTAAATCTAGCTTTAAAGGCACTGCAATTATGAAGGTGCGAAAGGTGTCCCCCAGCAAGCATTTCTTTTACTCAGGTGCAGATGATATATGTATACTCTGTAGACCTGTAGAATTTATGGATCCATGTCAGGTATCATTTAAGCTATGGTCTGCGATTCAGCCCCACACATCACATACCAAAAAATCTTCAGTGTTGTGTTGCTAAATTATATAAGCAATAACAAATACTGATAGTAACTTGGTGCGTTCAGAAGATTCATTTACATACCAACAATATAGAACAATTCTGAATCAGCAGCAGCAGAGTGGTTTCTAGTCAATACAATGCTGCTGGCAGAAAGGGATTCTAAAAAAAAAAAATTGTTCTAGCCACATCATGCCATAAGCTATTTTAGCACAGGGATCCTGCCTGCTGGATTGCCTTGTTGAATGTTACAACCTACAATGCTTTTTTCCCCACTCTAGAAGTGGGATTAAAGTGGGAATGCAGCTGAAACTGGCATCACTGTGACTTTCTCCACTGAGAATATAGAAGGTATCTGAACACAAATGCAGACATGAACAACAGTTGACCAATAGCACAATCCGAATATCAATGAATATTTGGATAGAATAGGCTGATATGCAGATCTGAAACCTATCCTGGGGATTTTTTTGGTTGTCTTAAAGAAAAATATTTGATTTTCATTTTAAAGCCTCTTGTGTCTTTGTTTCTCTCTCTCTGTGTGTGCAAGATTCAGAAGGAATGCAGGATTAAAATAATGGAATGGATTATCTTTTTTAAAGTTTTAATTGATTTTAATTCTATTGCAACCTGGCTGTATATAAAATAAATATAACACCCCTTAAAAGATTAATAGCAGCCTGATCCTCAAAGCATAACTATGGTGCAATGCCATTGAAATGACAGGGGCTTGTACCTGCAGAGCTATTTGAGGCTCACATCCTTGACTCTGAGAACATTAAAACAAAATGGGACATTGATTTGACACAATTCAAATAAATCCATATTGTCTGACTATTAAATAACATTACAAACTATGAATGTTAAATTAATGGATGCTTCATCTTTTCTACAAATCTAAGTGATCAGTGTAAATAGCAATCAGTGAAGAGTGAATGAGAGTATACATCTCAAATCAGCAAAGTTCCATTAAATATGGCCAGGCTCTTCAAAGAAAAAGCCCCCATCCCCACCATTTTCCCCAGCACAGTGTTCTGAATGTTGACATGGTAAGAAAGGTCAACTTGCCATGTATAAACTGTGAATTGTAATGAAAATAAGAAAATAATAAAGTTTTTAATTAAAACGTACCTTACCAAGTCTCCTACTTGTTGCCATTATAATGGTGAGAATTCTTTTGTAAAACCAGCACAGTGGAGCTCTGGAATTGGAATTATTTTGTACCAAATTGCAATGGTTAGCAAATAAAATGAACTTGGCAGATTCAATAACATCATGCCCTTTTAGCATCAACTTGTTTCTTCTCAAATTAAACTTAACTATTCTTCTTGCTCCTGCCCCTTTATATTTGTATGTTGTATTAAGCACATTGGCCCCTATCCTGAAAGCTCCTTTAAATATAAAAAAGGCACTATGGAGGCACAACAGACTTTAAATTCCTGTTCCTGAAGATCAGCACCTCCCTCCCAGTGGCTTTATAAGCTACTTTTTAAACTTGGAGGGAGTTTGGATAGCATCGTGATTCAAGACAGAGTGCTGCTATTAAAAGCTCAGCTGCCTCTGCAAAGCACTTCTCTGCTTGCACATTTCATAATGTGGGAAATAGGTGCAATAGAAATTTATCCGAGATATCTAGACATCTATGTGAGAAGGATATTTTTATATGAGGAAACAGTCTGTCATATACAGCCCAGACACAAGTTTCCCTGTTCAGTAGGAACTTATCCTCTGTTATGTTCGAAGCTGGATCTGAACATAACAGGAACAACAGCATGCACCAGGCAGTGTGTCCTTCAGCACTTTGGACAGTACTTAGAGATGTTGCACCAGTGGAGGCTCACTATTCACCCTTTTGCAATATGGGAACAATACAAGGTTGCTGTAAGGAAATGATAATAAATAATATATATAAAGCACTGTGACTACCCAAAAGCACTATAAATGCAAAGTATTGTTTTATTTGAGCTATCAGGCATTCACTTGTGACTCTGGCAGCCTATCAGATGTCTTGTATTGCATACTGGTGAGGCTAGGATTATAGCCCAAGAATTTTCGTAGAGAGGAGGAGTTGCTAGTCCATGTTAAGTAAACAGGTACAATCCCCAGTGAAACTGAAGAGGAGGTCAAGGTATGCAATATCAGATTGGCATGTCACACTGTGGAAGTGAAACCTAATTTCCTAGCAGCTGCATCCTGGACTGGTACAGGGACAGGGTCATCACCATCATCTTCATCAATGAAAAGACATCTAGCATCAATGATCCTTTTCCAGGGCTGGTGCAATGGGTCTTCTCTTTTAGCCAAATGGTATGGAACTCATCCAAAATATCTGGACAATTAGAAAGATGAGACGTTTCTTTAGATAGCATTCTGTTGACTCTGCAGTATGTATACATTACAAATTCTGAGCCATTGTTTTAGGACATTCATTCTGGCTATTCCCCCACATTGGAATCTGGGCATGGATATTCAGCCCTAACGTCAATAATGCTTCAACTTTCCAGTGCAGTGGTCACTGGAAATACTCAGGTGCATTCATAATTGCCTAGAAACTACAAGTGTGCTAGTCCTTTTGTACTGATGCAGCCCTCCCAGGAGACAAGGGCTGGGGTTCAGCAAGGTAGGTTACAGGCAAGGTTTCAAAGAGTAACTAGGGTCCAGTCCAAAAGCCAGGAGTTCCAGAGAGTAGGTATGCCAAGTCCAGTCTAGGGTCAAGGGATCCAGGCAGCAAGTCCAAATCCAGTCCAGGGTCAGTGGTACCACAAAAGCTAATAATCAGGTCCAGTCCAAGGGTCAAGGTTCCAGTGGTCCAGTAGCAGCAAGGTCAGTGGTTCAGTAGCAATATGTACTTGCTGCATCCACAAAACTGCTGCTTCTCCTGGTTGATTTTATAGCCAAGTCTTAATGAGCTACACTCCCAGCCAATTCCTTGGCAGTCATCCTGAAACTACTCATCTATCTCATCAGTTGACAGCTGACAATGGGCCATGAATCTCACACGCCTCCTCCTTTCCTGCAACTCAGCTTGCCATTGACAGTGTCGGTGCTGCAAGGGTATGGGTAGGCTGGGAGTGGTTTCAGAGCTACAAGGTGTTTACTGCTTCAGAGCTACAAGGTGTTGGCTTGGTTTCAGCTGTAAGCTGTGACTTATGGTTAACTGACTTCTTGTTGCTCTCCTCCTGGCTCAGAGCCAGCTGCAGCCAGTTGTTCAATTACTGGCTGAGGGCTGGCTTCAGTCAACTCTTCATCTGAGGAATCTGTGCCACCACTGAGCACAAACTGACGTACAACGCCTTTTCTCACCCTTCACAGAATAGCCAGGTCATAAGTGAAAGAAGTAGCAGTAGGTATGATGGAAGATCCAGAAGGTGGCTCACATATGTGTCAGTATGGACACTATTGTATCCATGGGCAAAAATTTGGCATACTTGGAGAACTGTACACTTGTCCTAGAGTAGCGGTAACTTTAGTGATAATTGCATATTCATGTACACTCCACTACTAAAGAGTGTAGAGACTATAGTGTAGGGACTTTTCTGGCTTCATTAGGTAGGTAGGAGGAGCCAATATAGGTCACTGTAGAGAAGAATGCCAGTTAAATGGATCTTGAGGAGCTAGAAAGAGAAGGAATCCCCTTGGATTAATTGTTTATATTTTCCATACTTCCAGCAGTATTTTAGTCATAGACTTTCAAAGGTAATTGATTAGATTCAATGCATATTGTAATAAAGAACAGTTAGCAATAAAGTATAGGAAAGTAAAATCACAGCATTTATTAAAAGTCACATTGCATGAATGCAAAGTGTATAGAAATTCAGTTGACAAGATTTCTAGCTTTTCTTGTTTTGCTTCATGTTCTCAGATGTTGATAGATTAAATAGGCTATGTTGCACAAGATTGGCTCATTGCACATTGGGATAAACTTTGTCCCTTATTTCATAGCACCCATAGGGACACCCACAAAACTCTACGGTATCTGAGAGCTGGGATTCTGCACAGTCCATAGGCCACTTCCACCAACAGATCACCTAACTCTTCATCAGGACTGCTAAGATTACCCTGTTCTTTTGGAAGGTACATGGCTGCTGGTTGCACCTGTGTATTATTGGCAAGTGTTGGGGCATGGAGATATAGAGTGGAATTCAATTTCATATCAGAAGGTGCACAATAATTAAGTGAGGCAAAGTGATGGATTGTGACTCCTTGCCTCGCCCACTTGTGCAAAGATGCTTCTTGGTCATCAGTTGATAGCTGTCTAGTGCATCTTATTTTCCAGTTTTTAGTTCAATTTGATACAGATTTTGGCAGATTTATAAATGCTGCTCAGATATTTTGTCCAGAAATTATTGCAGTTCCTAAATGTCCTCCCACAACTGTTTTCCAGTGTCTGAAAGAGCTGAAATATGTTTTGTGCTTGTAATGTGTGAACTGACTACTTATGAGAAAAGCTCATTTCACTGCATTTTGTAAAAAGCAAACAGAATTACATGCTACACATCTTTGAAACTCTGGAATCAACACAACCTGCCTCTAGTCCTTCCAGTTTGGTGTAGTGGTTAGGAGCACAGACTCTAATCTGGGAGAACTGGGTTTGATTCCCCACTTCTCCACATAAAGCTGCTGGTGTGACCTTGGGTCAGTTAGAAGTTCTTTCAGAGCTGTTCTCTTACAAGCAGTTCTCAAAAGAGCTCTCTCAGCCCCACCTAACTCACAGGATGTCTGTTGTGGGGGGGGGGAAGGGAAAGGAAATTGTAAGCCACTCTGAGACTCCTTCAGATAGTGAAGGGTGGGGTATAAATCCAATCTCCTCCTGCTGCTATATTATAGCTATTCATGGCATCCAGAGGTTCAGAAGCTTTAGTTCATCTTTATATACAGATACATGTTTACAGTCATTCTGATGATTAGCCTTGACAACAGCAGGACATTCCTGAAAGTGATTCATTTTGCTAACCCAAATGTCAATTAATTAATAAAACATGTATAGTCTCAAGGCAATTTACAAGGTACAATAAACCCCTGAGTAACCCCTCCCCTAAATGCCTGCAGCTTGTTTGAGCTAGTCCTGGTGAATGAGAATGTTTAACATTAACCTCTACTTAGTTCTTATGTGCATACATTAAACTAAATCACATGTTATCAGCAGAGATTAATAATATTTTCCAGTGGGTGAACTGCAGACTCAAATTACTTTTCTAATTATAAATTAGAATGGTAGTCATGGCTTCATTTTAATTACTGATACTTAGACATTTCTAAATAGAAAGTCTGAAAAGAGTTTCCAAATATGCAGAAGGCTTAGCACAAAAATGGAGGTTTATCTGTCTGTCTGCCTGTCTAACTACAACAGCAAATATACACAATAAGATAAAACAATTAGAACACAATCTACACAATATTTTATACAAAAAACCCGCTATACAGCAGCAAATAGTACATAAGAGAGCAATAAAGGACAGTCAGTAAGTAACCCCAGAGAACTTTCAGTATGTATGCCCATTGATGGAGCCAGGTATTGGGCAGGTGACAGAGAGCAGTGAATATTTATTATTAAGTTTTGTATTTACATCCCACCACCCACCCTGTGAGCAGGCTCAGGGTGGTTAACATCATGCTACAATAAATAAAATTAAAATTTAAAACACAGTATGGCTGCGGTCACACGGAGCATTAGGCACGCTAGAGAGACGGAAGATAGGTGGATTTTCCAGGCGCGATCTCACCGCCACATCTGGGAAGCGTAGAGCTCCCGTGGCTCACCCGAGGCTTCACTCCGAAGATGCGTGGTAAAAAACTAGTACCTCGGATGTAGTAGTTTCTGGATCGCGTTTCCGGTGGAATCCCATGGCATCTGGCGCCCGCCCATGTCCCCTCGCAAAAAGGTTTTTTTTCTCCCAAGTGTCCTCGGGATGCGCACAAGCACCCAACGGGACATGCGCACACGTCGGTGTACAGAAAAAACCCCACCCGTTTGCCATGCCGCACCGCTTCTTTGCCATGCCACAGGATTGTGGTGTGATCGGCACCTCCCCCCTACCACGGGACCTCCACGGGTCCTCCACAGGACCTCCATGGCATGTCTGCTCGCGCAACCGCACGTTATTTTACCCCGGGGCAAACAGCCACGCTCCCCCCCCGCATTTTCCTGCCCGTGTGACCGCAGCCTATAAACATTAAAATCAGAGATTACAGCTTAACAACAGAAATCACCTGGCTGTGAGAGGTTCTGGCCCGTTGGTACAGATGAAATAATGGCAGTTATCAGTGGTTGGGTGACAGCAACCTCAGGGAGGCCATATATGGGTGCCTGCTGCCTCAGCCAAAGGCCTGGCATAACAGCTCCATCTTGCAGGCCCTGCAGAACTGTGGAACTGAAGGGGAATAGACAGTGCCACATAGATGGTGCAAAAGTGTGGTAGGGGTGGGTGACCAAGTTGGATTTCATCCAGTTTATTTCAAAGAGAAGCATTTGCTAGGTTATTAATAAACTGAACTGGATATTAACATCAGCCATCATCATATCCTTCAGTTATAATAAATAATAAGCTCATTTTATCATCATTGCAAATTAACAGTGCCATTTTAAGTAGAGTTAAACCTTGTGAACCCATTGACTTAGATGGATGCAGCTCTGCTTATGACGGCAAACTAAGATCTATCCTAACAGAACTTATAAATCCCTGTTGAAATTAATTACTCTTACAGCAACATGGTGAAAATTGTGTTGTCACGGATGAAAGGGAACAAAATGGTCACATAAATTCAATGGCTTAACTGTTGTATTCTGCCTTGGGAACCAACTTGGGAAAAGTGGAATACAAATATAGAGAAATATAATTTCTAATTGTTGGTCACTTCTGCAGGCTGATCCTGTGGTCCCACTGCTCTGGCAGTAGTTACACCACAGCTACACTAGGAGTTTCTCTGACATCATGTCATCACAATCTGACCAATGCAGCCAAACAAGCGAAGTAAAAGGCAATGCTAGCAGAAACAAGAGATGATGTAGCAACATTGACAGGAACTTCTTTAGAGTCTCTGGCAAGACTTCCACCACATATCTATCACAGTTATGGTAGCTGACAATCCCCTCACATGTATGGAAACACCAGTCAATGTACAGTTACAAGCAACAGCCCTGTGTATGTCTCTTTATATACAACCAGTCAGCAAGGAAGAGATAACTGTGCTTTCTGTGGAATTGACTGGGAGCAGGGTCAGCACAAAGGTTTGTGGTGCCCTAGGTGAATGACGTTGACCCCACCCCCACAGAGAAGCTGCCCCCACTGGGACCAGGGATGTATTGCTCCAGCATCGATCACAGACTTAGCTACATCAGAACGCTCTACTTGTCACCTGGGTGTAGCAGAAGGGGAGTGCCAGGGGCTGCTGCCTGCCATCGCAGCAGCACATCTCCTTATCCTGTCCCAGACTTGGAAACAGGGGAAGGCTCCGCCTGCCACCTGCATGCATTGGCACAGTGCCACCTGCTGCAGCTAATCCTGCAATGCCACATGAGGGCTGGCTTGGTGCCCTTCCAGCTCTGATTGACAGGAACAGAATTGCTCCCTTCTCTGAGTGGCCCTAAGTTCTTTTCCCTTAGAAAAAAAGCATTGTAGTGTTCAGGTTTACTTTCTCTGGGCGATTTTGCACTACAGCTGCCTCGCAGCACAGCCGCTGTTTGCCCCGACACTATTTGTCAATTTCACACCCGAGGCTGCGGGGCTGCATTTGACCCGCGGCTTCGCCCAATTTCCTCCACAGTTTCGTGATCCTCAAAAACCAGGATCACGAAACTACGGAGGAAATCGGGCAAAGCCGTGAGTCAAAATGCCGCCCCACAGCTTCGGGTGTGAAATTGACATGTTTGTGTCGGGGCAAACGGCGGCTGCACCGCGAGGCAGCTCTAGTGCGAAATCGCCCTCTGTTTGAAGCCCTGCTTTCAGGAAGTGCTTTGGCTTGTTGCTACAGACATTAGTTCCTGCTTTCTTACTCACTGTGCCCTGGAGGCTTATACTACAGAACAGCCAGCAAAGACCTTAATGACTGCCATTCACTCTTCCACCTGCAAACACACTTCCTTATTGCCGTTACACTAATGGTAGATTTTCATACCTTTCCCATATCACAATTGAGTCAAATACATTAAAGCTGGTCTTGAAGATCTAGTTGTAAACAAGGCAACTAAGCTAGCAGATGGAAGAGTGAATGACAGTTATATTTGATTTTTTTAATGGATCAGTGGGTTTGACCTACTCTTGTGAATTGTTCATACATACAGCCAGATACTGACTCAAGATCATAGTTCAGTATTTTTGAATATTGTTCTGTAAGCAGCTGAGTAGTCAGCAGTTCAGAAGACTGGATTTAACATGCACTAAGTTCAAATTCTGCTGACTTTCCACAAACAGACCACCTCTGCAGCATATTATGGATGGAAGTTCCAAGTCCAGTGTAAAATAAAGCCCCTTCTTGCACATAACACTGGTGTTCTGTATTATGGTCTGATGGAAGGATTGTCATCCCTACCTGGCATCCCAGGGAGAGAAATTGGTGCAGGGAGAAAGGATCTGGCATTGCATTAATGCATGATATCTCTGCTGGCCCAAAACTGTAAGTGATGTAGTCACTCTGAATGGTGGTCCTGGAAAAGGCCTAGTAGTATGATGCCACGTTGCTGGGAAGTGGGCATGAATTTCACAGGTATATATATAAGGCTGGTCAAGTGTGTCTTTCCACTTCTAGTAGGCTGCCAAGCAGATGCCTTACATAGGCCCCGGTCACATAGGCCGGAAAATGCGGGGGGGAAGCGTGGCTGTTTGCCCCGGAACACAATAACGTGTGGCAGCCCGATCAGACGTCCTGTCAAGGTCCCGTGGTTAGGCGTTAGGTGCCGATCAGATGGCTAGTCTGCAGTGCGGAAAAGAAGCAGCACGACGCGTTCACACCGGCAATCGCGCCGCGCCGCTTCTGTGGCAAACGGGATGTTTTGTTTGTCTCACCGAAGTTTGTGCATGATCGTTTGTGCACATCCTGTGGGGACTTAAAAAAACAAAATCTGGTTTGCAAGGGGACATGGGCGGGTGCCGGATGCCACGGGATTCCAGCGGAAACGCTATCAGATGCCCGCCCTTGCCCCACGTTTTCCGGAAACCAGTACATCGTAAGTACTAGTTTTTTACTCCGCATCTTTGGCAGGAAGCCATGGGTTAGTCACGGGAGCACTACGCTTCCTAGATGTTGCGGTGTGATCACGCCCAGAAAATCTGCCTATCATCCGTATCTTTAGCGTGGCAAATGCTCCGTGTGAACGGGGCCATAGTCATCCTTGCCTGGGTAGTATGATATTCACATATACCTTGCTATGGCACAGGATCTCACCACAGAAGGTAAGTGGCTGGACGTGTCTGTGAAAGAAATCTTAGATGGTTGCAGGGCACGAGTGAGTGATATTTTTCAGCATATAGCATCACGTCACGTTACAATCAACTATTTTTAGTAGCCCTTTGATGTACAAATATGTTTGGCTAAGGATATCTACTGGTCAGTTGCAAAGTGAGAGTTGCTCATTAAATTTTCCACACAGAAGGGCTTTCTTCCCACTGCTTACTACCCTCAGGGAAGTAAACCTCCCTGTACCATGCCTGTTTTTGCTTCATTGAGATGCTGTTGCTAACTCAGCAAAGGCATAAAAAATAAATGCACCAAAAAAAGACAAAAAAGAAACCTCAACCCCAAGCACAGTACATCTTGTGAAGTGAAGTGAAGAAAACTATTCATGAAAGGCTGGAAGAGAAAACTGAAATAAACATTGATAGGGATGGAAACCAGCTGTGTCTGCAATCCTGTAGACACTTACTGGGTGGTGGGGTAATAGGGAGTAGGTCCCACTGAATGGAATGGGATATACTTCTAAGTATACATTGCTAGGACTGCAGTGTAAAGTTGGTTCAGAACACACACATGAAGCTGCCTTATCCTGAATCAGATCCTTGGCCCATCAAAATCATTATTTCTACTCAGAATGGCAGGAGCATGACAGAGTCCCAGGCTGTCTTTCACATCACCAACAACCTGTTCCTTTTAACTGGAGATGCCATGGATTGAACCTGGGACCTCTCACATGCCATACAGACGCTCTACCACTCAGCTGCTGCATTTTTCTGCCTCCTCCCCAGTGGGGTGGAATCAAAAGTCCAGCTTGACAAACTGTACCTAGAAGCTGTTTTGATGTCTCTCCTTCCAAACCCATCCTCTTCAGAATCTGGAACAAGGTTCTTAAGATCTGAAACCTGACTTGAATGCACAGCAACCCTCAAATCTAGCCATGAGTTAATGGGTTGTATCCAGACTAAATTTCCCATTAACAGAAGGGACTTCTCTCAGTGTAGCAGAACTTCCAGGTCCCGTCCCCCACCCCATTGCAGTCCACTGATCTCCTGGAAATGCTACACCTGGGGAATTTGGAACTCTTGGGAATAGCAAGACAGGCCGATTGCCGGTCTGCATTAGGGAAGGGGAACTGGAAGATATTACATCTACCTTTCCATCAGTGAGCCCTTTTGTCTAGATCCAACCAAATACATGCCCATTGTTTATCCAGTATTGGGGGAAAGGAGCATATTCATCCTATAGTGTGGTTGCCAGTGAGCTCTGAGGCCCAATTCAATATGTTAGTTCTTATCTCATAGCCTGGTACTGACATGCCTTTGAGGAGGACTGTCCCTCCCCACCCCTTAGTCTTATTGCTGATTACAGTCTGTAAAGTGAGGACATCAGATGTGAGGCATAGAGCCTGATCAGTTTAGGAATTGCTCTGAGGGTCACCTCCCCAGGGAGATCTGGAACTGTTCATGAAACTATAAAACCCAGCAGTTCCAAAGCACTTTTGATTCTGGAGATTATTTTAATTAGGTTTGTGCTGGTTTTTCCATGAATTCCCACCCCCCATTTTATTGAAGATTGACTTTATTTCACTGTGATTTTGTAGTTTTAATTATTATTTGGAAAGAGAGAACATCACTGTTTTACATAACTACAAAAATTAATCTTTTACTAGCTGTAACCCTCGCAGCACAAATGCAGCAAGTGCTCCTGTGACAGCCCAATGAAGTTCAGTAGTCCCACTGAGAAACAGAGTATGTTGTGAACTTGTGATTATATGGGGTACTAAGTGCAACAGAAGTACCAAAAACAGACCTTTCCCTTCCCAACACCTGTCAGCAAGCTGCCAATGTTTTGTTTTCTTCCTTCTGTATGCGCTTGCGTGCTTTCACTTTCAACTGTAGACCTGTTGATGCGCTTAATTGCTTCGCTGCCGAAACATCTATATCTATCAAGGCCACAGGTGGTTGCTGCTGCTTGTTAGTTGCTTGGAGGATCTCACGGAACACCGTGAGAAAGAGATAACGTGTGCTGCCTAGAAGCATTTGCTCCCAGGCCCGATGGCGCGTGCGGGAACTCCCGCAATTGGGCCTCAGGGGTTTGAATGTACTGTAACATGCCATGTTCTTTGTTCCACCCTCATTCTGAACAGTGATCCTGTCTATGCACCTATAGCTTCAAATAAAGTAAAACCTTCCTACAAGTGTGTACTTAATTGATGCTGTGGGGAGGTCTGACAGCACCCAAAAAATATCCATAAGTGGCAGAAGCCATCCCAATATGCCATGATCAGTGTGTGTGTGGGAACACATAGTAAGTAAAAGCTTATGGAATCACAAACCATATGTTTAATCATTCACAAGATGTAGACTTGTAGTTCATCTTGTGGACTATCTCTTCTCTTCAATAGCAGGTAAGGAGCTCCAGAGGATCATCCATCAGATATGTTTTGATTTGAATGCAAACCCACTGAATACAGTCCTTTAGGGTTAAAATTCTGTTATCTGAGTTGGAAGAAAACCATTTTTGTTCATTTTAGTTGAGTTACGACACTTTATAAGATCACCATTTCTCCTGTAGTGGAAATATTGAATGCAAAGAGTAAAAATGTTCATAACAAAGAAAAATTGAATTATTTTCAGTGGAAGAATTGAATAAGTAATTGAAAAACTGGTGGTGAGGATGGTAGGAATGCCCATTATTACTCTGTAATTTCAGTTTGTTGTTGGCAGTTAAATGGTTTAATGTATTTGATGTTCTTTAAAGATATTTCACTAATGAATAAATTTACCAGTACTCTCTGTTACTTTTATATGAAATTAGCAATATAATCTTGATATAAAAGGCAAGTACTCTAGGCTGGAGAAAGTAAAAATGAATATGTATGCCTATGCTCATCAGAGGAAAGATCTTTTGCTGTACTGAGAAAGGTAATAGATTCATTTGAAGTTCTCATTGAGATATGTATATATAATTAAATGCAAATTCAACTACTGCTTTTTTTCTGGCTCTGCAAAGCCATTGGTTGAGCTTCTGTGACCTCATTGTATATGATGTTCAAGGAGAAGCTTTGATGTGGAAAAATGAAAAGGTAATTTTGGCATGAAAACATCCAGGTAGGTTTTGGCAACAAATATAAAGACAATGGCAGGAAGACAAATTAGCTGAGAGGGGCTTCCATAGCACTACTATTTTGCCCCTGCTGTTGAGAAACCAACTGGTCATTGGATTTTGATCACAAAAACAGCTTGAGGCAAAATGTTTCCTTTTCCCTAAGCTCATTTCCCAGGAATGAGAAAGCCCACGAATATGTTGGAGCTGGAGGAGGATCCTTATGTAAGGGACTAAGGATAGGAGGAGCTGCGTGCTTTTGTCAGAAAAAGAATGGGAAGGCAAAATTGGACCACAGGATGGGTTGCTTGGAAGGACATGAAATCAGCAGACAGCTGCATTTTGAATAAAGCATTCAAAGTAAGATTAGAACTCACTGGGTACTTCCTACACTTTTTGTATATCTATCCAGTTCAGTTTGTTTGCTAAAACCATAGGGCACTGCAAAACAGCATTAACTACAAGTATCTATAAAAAGGTCAGCAGCAGTAACTCAACACATATGTTTACAGAAATATCCATGTGAAGCTTGTGAACGGAGCCTCATAAAAAGGATTATAGGACAACATGAGTTAAATTGCAGCTACAGCCTGGTCAAATGTCCATAGATCTTCTACTGGAACTGTAATTTACTTGCCATCCAGACATGCTGATGACATTGTTTGGAAGCAAAGGGCAGTGTGTATGTTCTATAAAATAGCCATTTAAAGATGATCTACCTCGAGAAAGCAGTTATCTGTGAGAGAACTGTGTATGTTAAATGACTTTCTTATCTGGTGGGGTGTCCCTACTATTATTTCAGTCTTATATTAACTCTTTCACAGCCCCTGGTGAAAATGCCAAAATCACTTAGAAATATGCTGAGGGTCATATTAAGCAAATAAAAGTATAACTTTATTCAGAAGAAAGAAAGAAAGGCCTACCAGAGTCCTTCATAGTAGTTTGCCTAGCCACTTTACCCAGGTTACAGGCAGACTGTACAGTTATGTAAGGCTTTCAGATTTTCTAGACTGTTGCTTTACAAGCTGAGGTTACTGATTCTCAACTGGGTTTTATAACCTTAGCCAATACCATAATAGCAATTTGGGGCACTTCACTGAATTGATCCAGTTCATGTTCATAACAATGCAGTTGCTATATCATTGAGAAATGCCAGAAGTGCTTTAAAGAACTCTTTAAAGAAGCAATATTATCCAGATTCCATAATTCTGCATATTATACCATTTGGTCAATAATCTTGTCAACATAGATCTTAACCAGTTGGATCACTAGGTTTCCTCCTTGTTCCAAGTAAAATTCAGACCTGCATGTACTGAGAGGTAACAAATGTAATTGCTAATATGTGCTCTTTTCTGGCATTCATATAGACCCCTTTCATTTGAAAGCCATCTGTGGTCCATTTATGCTCCCTTGTGTGATCTGCACACTATACTTCTGTTGATGTAGCCCAAAATTTCATTTGCCTTTTTAGCTATCACATCACACTGCTGACTCATGTTCAGTGTATGGACTATTAAGACCCCTAGATTCTTTACATATGTGCTACTGCCAAGACAAGTCTCCCCCATCCTATAGCTATACTTTTAAGTTTTTGGACCTAAATGCAAAACTTTACATATATCCAGAGGTCATTTCGGGGGGAATCGCGGGGGATCACAGTTTCCCCGGGTGAGGTACGGGGGGCGGGGCACATGACGAAGCCTTGCCCCTGCTTCCGTCCGCCCGGCTTCCGGCCCTCATTCAGCCAGGAGGAGGCAGGAGAAGAGGGAGGGTAAGTTGCTTCCTCCCTGCCTCTCCCCACCCCTGCCTACCTGGGGCCAGGGAGGGCCTTCGCGGGGCTTCCTAGCACTCCCGCCGGCCTTGCAGGTCCACCGCCGGGCCCCTCATGGGGCTCGGCAGTGGAGCTGCAAGGCTGTCACCGGCGGCCAGGACCGTTGGGAGCGGGGTGTGTGGCCTTATGACACACTTCCGGTGATGTCAGGGGGTGTGGCCTTATGGCACACTTCCAGTGATGTCAGGGGGTGTGGCATATGCTAATGAGTTATGCTAATGAGTTCCCCTAGCTATTTTTCTACGAAACGACCCCTGCATATATCTATGTGGAAATTCATTTTCTTAGTTTCCAGCCTGTCAAGATCATCCAGTATCTTGACTTTGTCTACTGTATTTGCTACCCTTCCCAATTTAGTGTCATCTGAAAATTTAATGAGCATACCCTCTATTTCTTCATCCAAGTCATTTATAAAGATGTTGAACAAGACAGGGCTCAGGACAGATCCCTAAGGCACTCCACTTGTCACTCCTCTCCAAGAGGATGAGGAACCATTAACAAGAACTCTTTGGGTGCACTCTGTCAACCAGCTACAAATCCACCTAACAATAATAGGATCCAAACCATATTGTACCAATTTTTCAAAAAAGAATACCATGTGGAACCTTATCAAAAGCCTTAGTGAAACTAAGATAAACTATGCCCACAGCATTCCCTTGATCTAGCAAGGTATTAACTCTCTCGAAAAAAGAAAATAAGGTTAGTGTGACATGCCTTGTTCTTGAGGAACCTGTGCTGGCTCTTAGTAATCACAGCCATCCTTTCTAAATGCTCAAGAACAGACTGATTATTTGTTCCATAAACTTTCCAGGTATAGACATCCACTGGATAGATTGGTAGTTATCTGGATCCTCCTTTTCCCCCTTCATGAAAATGGGAACAAAATTTGCCTGCCTCCAGTCTTCTGGCATCTCACCTGGTCTCCAAGAATTCTCAAATATAATAGACAAAGGCTCCAAAATTACATCAGCAAGTTCCTTTAGTACACTCAGATGGAAGTAATCTGCCCCTGAGGACTAATTTCATTTAAAGAAACCAGGTGTTTATGTACCACCCTTTTACCTATTCTAGGCTGCAACTCTCTTCCCTCTTCATGTGTTTTCTTTTTGTTGAGCAACATTTCTCTTGCATGAGAAGGATGAGGCAAAGTAGGAACTGAGCAGTTCTGCCCTCTCTTCATCACCTGTTAACAATTTCACTTTCTGTCCCTGCAATGGGCCTACCACGTCTTCGTTCTTATTCTTGATCTGAACATAACCAAAGAACCCTTTCTTTGTGCATTTAGCATCTCTCTCTAGCCTAAGCTCATACTGAGCTTTACCTTTTCTAACACTCTCCCTATAAGCACTGGTTATTTGTTTATATTCATCCTTCGTTATATGGCCCTCTCCATCCATTTCCTAAATGTGTCTTCTTTAATTCTCAGATCTTTACAAAGGTGTCTATGAAGCCACACTGGCTTCTTTAGGTTTCTCCCATTTTTCCTTGAGCTTTCAATATCTCACTTTTACAAAACTCCCATTCCTCTTGAACTCCCTTCTCCTTAAGTATTTCTGACCATGGGATTCTACACAGCATAACTTTAAGTTTGTTTTAAATTAGTTTTTCTAAAGTCCAAACTGTATGTCTGACCACATACAGCTTTTCCCTTCCCAAGATCTTAAATTCCAAAATTACATTGTCACTACTAATCCCAGGGTGCCCACTACTTTCACCTCATCAACAAGTTCTTCCGTCTAGATGAGAATCAAGTCCAAGATAGCAGACCGCCTTGTTTCCTTCCCCACCTTCTGGAAAATAAAGTTGATAGCAAGGCAAGTCAGGAATTTGTTAGACCTGTTAGTCCAATAACATAATAGGACATAGAATCATAGAATGTTAGAGTTGGAAGGGACCTTGCAGGTCATCTAGTCCAATCCCTTGCACTCTGCAGGAGCATAGCCAAAAGATAGACCTACAACATACCCAAAAGATGGTTGTCCAGCCTCCGCTTGAAAACGTCCAGCGAAGGAGCATCCACTACCTCCCGAGGCAGACTGTTCCACAGCTCAACCACTCTTACAGTTAGGAAATTTCTCCTGATATTTAGCCAGTATTGACTCCCTTGTAATTTCCACCCATTAGATCTAGTCTTGCAATCTGGAGCAAGAGAGAATAGATCTGCTCCATCTTATACATGACAGCCCTTCAAACATTTGAACACTGCAATCATATCCCCTCTAAGCGTTCTCTTTCCCAGGCTAAACATACCCAACTCTTTCAGCCTTTCCTCATAAGACTTGGATTCCAACCCTCTCACCATCCTGGTTGCCCTCTTCTGGACACGCTTGAGCTTGTCAACATCCTTTCTAAAACGTGGTGCCCAAAACTGGACACAGTACTCTAGGTGAGGTCTGACCATAGCAGAACAGAGTGGAACTACCACCTCCCGTGATCTGGACACTATGCTTCTGTTAATGCATCCTAAGATTGCATTAGCTTTCTTCGCAGTCACATTGCACTGCAGGGTCATGTTTAGCTTGTGATCAACCAGAAAACCTAGATCCCTTTCACATGTGCTGCTCAAAGCAAGTCCCTCCCGTTTTATATCTGTGCCTTTTATTTTTTTTTTTTGTACCTAAGTGTAGGACTTGGCACTTATCTCTATTGAAATTCATTTTATTTGTCTCAGCCCACTGTTCCACCCTATCTAGATAATTTTGAACCCTGACTCTGTCTTCTTCAGAAGTAGCAATCCCACCCAGCTTCGTGTCATCTGCAAATTTGATAAGCATCCCCTCTATGTCTTCCTCCAGGTCATTTATAAAAACATTGAACAATACTGGGCCTAGGACCAAGCCCTGTGGCTCCACTCGAGGCTTCCCTCCATGTAGACGCGGAGCCATTTACGAGCACTTGTTGGGTATGATTTTTCAACCAACCATGAATTCATCCAACGGTTCCACCATCCAGCCCACATTTAACCAACGTATCCTCAAGGATATCATGAGAACCTTTGTCAAATGCTTTACTGAAATCTAGACATAATTGTGTTACAGTCATGTTATGAGAAGACAAGTGTCACTGGAAAAGACAATAATGCTAGGAAAAGCTGGAAGCAGCAGGTAAAGAGGAAGACCCAACATGAGATGGATTGACTCTATCAAGGAAGTCACAGCCCTCAGTGTGCAAGACCGGAGCAAGGCTGTTAATGATAGGATACTTTGGGAGGTCATTAATTCATAGGGTCACTATAAATCGGAAGCGACTTGATGGCACTTAACACACATAAAACATACAATCTGTTGGGGGGGATGGTGGAATTTTGAGTTCCTTA
The DNA here is from genome assembly GCF_001447785.1 of Gekko japonicus. Taxonomy (NCBI): domain Eukaryota; kingdom Metazoa; phylum Chordata; class Lepidosauria; order Squamata; family Gekkonidae; genus Gekko; species Gekko japonicus. The sequence goes on along the minus strand of NW_015161460.1, from coordinate 146,672 downwards.
ACTGTTTTTCACAAAAATCAAGAAGCAGGATACTAAGGAAGGACCCCTATTTTACTCTTGTAGTGTTCAGAGTTCCATGCATCATTAAATCCATTCTTACTCTGAGCTCCGTATCAATATACAAAGTTCATTCAGGATTAAAAGTCTTCTCTCTGTACTGTTATGTGAAAGTCTGGCCCAAGGGTAGTTACTACGTGTTAGCCTGAAGAGTGCTGTAAAGTTCACAAAAAGTGAAGTACTTAATGATCCAACTGTGTAGGACAAAATACTGATCAATTATGTTTTTACCCTTCTGAAGCCTGTTTGCTCTTCTGCTCTGAGTTGACGCTGTTCTGCCCAGTCATCTAATCTGAGAAGCAGCCATAAACTAGACTGGTCACTTCTGGCCTGTAAATGTTTCATATTTTCCCCACAACCTTTTCTAAGAAATGGGAACACCCATCTAGCAGATAATGTCCCAGTCTTCTTAATATAACTAAATAACCTGACCAACAAGGAGGTCAACCAATGCGAATTAGCTTTTAATAGATTAGGAGGTATAATTGTCTCACTTGGAACATTGCAATACATTGGGGGTGGCACTGACTGAGAGCAACAGGGTGGTAGTAAATGGAATTAATCAGGAAAGTCCTTTACGATTATTATGAACTGAGAGCGAGGCAGCTCTTAAACAAGTGATTCATGTTTATTCAGCTCATAACAACACAAGACGAAAATGCATGTAACCAGGCTGGCTTATATACGATTTGAACCGGGGTAAACCACACTCAACAAAGAGATAACAACCAATAGAAATACAGGGCTTGGAACCTATGAGAGTGGTTCCCGCCGAAAACATATGCTTCTCTGATTGGCCAATTCTTTAATTCAAACACTGCTTGTTTTGCTAGAACTGATGCTTAAGCTAAACATTGATTTATTAATTTAAGACATAACACCCCTCCCCCCTAAGTCAGCACACATAGTCCTGGAATTTCACGGGCTGTGTTCTTACTTGTTGAGAACATCTGAGTTCAGCCACAGGCGATTCGGCCCTGCCTCTGGTAACGTGCGGACCGATGTCCCTGGGTCCACTTGGCCGCGGTGTGCTGCAGGTCTCCGGCTCTCCAGACAGCACCAGTATCTGGCGTGACTCGAGCCTGGAGTTGGAGGAGTTCTCATCCTCGGTATTGGCTAAAGTCTCATGATGCAAGATGGCAGATGGTGCTGCGGTTGCCGGCTCTGCCTCTGTTGGTGACTGGGGTACGTTGCAATAACTGGAGTTCTCCCTCTGATCATCTACATCCGCTGTCTTTGGCTCTCGAGCCCAACACCTCCGTAGCTGGTCAAGGTGCCTACAGAGACATCTCCCCTTGGCGGTACGGACCAAATACGATACTGGTCAGGTTCTGGCTGTCATGATTGCTTCCACCACACTGGACCCTCACTGTAGTTCCTGGCGTAAACAAGGTCACCAGGCTGGAACGATCGGATGGGGTCAGGAGCCTCTCATGGTGGCAGCCTGTCTGCCGTGAGATCAGGATGCAGGTGATCCAAGACAGTTGTCAGGTGGCGGTGCATCAGGAGCTCCGCTGGGCTGCGACCAGTCATAGTATGTGGCATGATGTGCTGTTGGAGCAAGAAATACGCCAACACATTTATAGAACATTCTAGATGATTTACATTTTGCATTATCTTTCACTCTCTGTCCCCTTCCCATAAAATGGTAGTTTCATTGGTTTTCATTCCAGGTTTATTTTGAGAGTAAAGGAGGCAACCCTGCTTTACAAAGTGCTACATAAGTGCTACATAAGTGGTAATAACTACACTGCACTGTTCCTGTTCCCCTAAGAGGTATCTACATGACCTTTCTTGCTTACTCCAGCATCACCACACTTAAGTTTGCTTGGTATAGATATTTGTGGTATTTTAACCTGGTGAATAAGAGATACACAACAGCTGAATATCCCTTGTTGGACCCATCTGAATTGACAGAGCATTAATACATGTACCATCAAGGCACACAGATTCCCTTGGCAAAGCAAATCGTAAAACTGATGCAGCACCCAGGGAACAAAAACAACAGCAGAATTTAGCCTTGAGTGTCATGTTCTAACAACTGTCGCCTGAAGTTGAGGTGACAGATTATTCAATATTAATATTCAAAAAGCAATGCTGACACATTACAGCAACACACAAAGAAGAAAGCCATTGACTTGGCTGAACAAGACAGCTGTCACTCAACAGGAACTGCTTCCAACTCAAACCACACAATTAGTCATATTAAGGCAACCAAAAAGGGAGCTGATAATATTAACAAAATGGAACCATTGTTGTATTACCACTGAGTTCTCAAATATCGTAAACAATTGACAAGAAAGCAGTGCTTTGTCACTAATTCCACAAAACAGTCCTTTCTCAAGTGTTAACTAATGCAGTAGAGGTCATATCCTCAGCCTTGTAAATTACAAGTTGTAGTGTTGCTTTAGGAACCATAAAGGCTCTAAAGGAAGCTTTACAAAAGATAGAGGGAAACTACAGGGGGAATAATTCCCCAGTACTGAATCAGGGGTGGTTGGATCACAAAAAGAAATCTACTATGGGAGATGTGGGACTAGCAATGGGGCCTAGTATGCCAGCATGAGCTGCCTTGGGGTGTAACATAGAGAAGGCAGGGGAAGGAGATGCTTTTAAACACCTCTCATCTGATGATAGCTTAGATGTCAAAGCACAGAATTGTTATGTTGCTCATAATTATAAACCACATTTAATCAATGCCTCTTATTGAGTGCTATAGCATTGGCAGGGGGAGGTTAACATGCTGAATTCACTACTTTCTGAGCATATTGATTACCGTTTCAGAAACTACATTTAATGTGAATAGATTTTTCTTCCACTAAGGTAGGAAAAACCCTACTAGAATAAAAAAAGAACAGTAAAGTTACATATGAGGAATGCTACTATTTAGCATTTATATAGAACATTTCAAACAGTCAAAGCACTTCACACACATTGGTTCAGTAATCCCTACAACAACTTTGAGAGACAGGATAATATTATCATTGCCATATTGCAAATTAGGAGTGGGGGGCTAAGGGTTACCTAGGGAGATCATGGTTGATATTTGACTTGAAATAGGTTTAATGCAACATAGGAGATCCCTGTGATGATACAGAGGCTTAGAACATGGAGGCAGTGCAGTCCACATTTTCCCCATAGATACACCTTTGGCTCCCCTTGCCAAAAGAAGGCTTAGTTCACTGTGTTTTTGACTTGCAGGACTCAGTGAACGAGTCCATTCTGCTCCTCAGCAAACACCCAGAGCAGACACCTCTTTACCAGCTGTGATAATTTAGTAGAATTCAAAGGTATGAATTATTTTCCAAAACCAGGCAACCATAGGTACATCTGCATTGGTAAGACAGGGTTAGAATAGGATTCTGTTACATTCCCAATCTTCAGCCAGTTTTCCAAGAATGAGCAACTCAATGGCTTAGACCAGGGGTGGCCAAACTTGCTTAACGTAACAGCCACACAGAATAAACATCAGACGTTTGAGAGCCGCAAGATATAAACAAATATTACAAATGTTTTTAATTAAAAATATGCAAATTTGCTTTTTATTAACATTAGACTGTATGAAAGAGCAGCATGCGGCTCCCAAGCTGCAGCTTGGCCACCCCTGGCTCAGACCCTGGGATGAAAAGAAATGGGTGGATTATATATGGGACACACGGGGAGGAGGGGGCTGCTGTTGCAAGTAATATCCAGGGCATGTGGTGCACCCTTGACTGAGGGAGAAGGTGGTTAGAGGAGTGAGTCCTAAGCCAATCCCTATTTACTTTCCTTAGTAAAGGTAGCACTTAAAGTACAATCTTGTCTTTAAAGTTATATTGGGGGGGCTCATTTCCCACACTGTTTGTTTGCTTGTTTAAATTATAGATTATTTTAGATCTAGGTGTTCTTGTAAGTGGCTTTTGATCTTCTTTAGGAAGAAAAGCAGAGTACTGAATCACTAAAATAAATAATAAATAAGGATATGGAGTATCCTCCATCCAATCTGTAGCTGACTGTGTGACATTACAGAGTCATTAAGAGTGACAGTACACCCTGTGTTCTTTTTAGGCAAGTTCCATGTTATAAAAATGAATATCAAACCAAAAATCAGACCAAACAACAATTCTTTCTGGAATATGTTTATATTTAGCAAAGAGCTATATTTTCAGAAATGTCATTGGAGGTTTTTTGGCATTACTCTGAGGTGACCTTATCCATAACAATACTGGTTAAAAAAAGGGGGGGGGGAAATGAGTATAAAGACAAATGTGGCTCTCTAAAAAAACATCTCAGGCTTTTAAAAAAGCAATTTGATACATTTATTTTCTATCCTTGGAGGTATTACTAATCAGATAACAGATCTTAAATATGTCAAGAAGAAAAGATAGAAGAGGAAACAATGCTGGCAGAATGGCTAAATGGTTTGGATAAGAATTCATACCTAGAAAGAGTAAGTTTGTATGCATCCTTTCTGGTGACTGAGATGAACTTCAGCTGGAAATCCAGGCAATTCAGCAATGAGAGTTCAGAGTTGAGAATGAGAGGGTATACCTGAAAATATAGAAGCATCAACAATAGAGAAGGTTTTCAAGACATCAGAGCTATCATTACTGACCCATGAATATGTTTCATTGTAGGATTTGTTGCTGTGTGTTTAATTGGAAGGCAGCATTTAGAAATGAAGCATTTTTATGCTTTCTTGAATTTCACCAGGATAGCAACCATTACTCATTTGCAATCCCCTTCAAGAAATTGATAAGATATTTTTGGTGGGTATTCTTTTCAGCCTATAAAAAAACTCGTTAATATTGGTGGGTATTCTGGTGGGTATTCTTTTCAGCCTATAAAAAAACTCGTTAATATTGTGAGACTTCAAAATTAAATAAAGCCGATCCAGATATGTACTTAGAGTGATGCCATTCTGTTCCACATGAAATGTATAATGTTGCTATAGGTCAAGCCTATATAAGTCATGCCCCTGCAACCAAATATCATTCACTAGCCATTTACAGAGGCCTTTCAGGCATTCAAAGAACGTCCTGGGGGGAAATAACCTGGTTCCAAGGGAGCAATCTTTAACT
>NW_015161460.1:120154-141500 GCF_001447785.1 Gekko japonicus | reverse complement strand
CTCAGTCAGTATTAATCAGAATCTCTATCTTTGGTTTCTGCCTGATAGTCGAGCTTCCTTGCCCCAAATTGTACAGTCCCCATAGGAGGCCTTCCAAAAGTAGTTCTAAGAAATCCGTCTCCTTTCCTTCTCTTTTGCTCTCCTCTCCCCCCACCCCCACCATCCCAGGAACAGGCAGCTGTTTCTCAGGGCAAAGTCAGTAATTCTTACTACTATTACAATAAGACTCTATCCCTAAACTCTTGTTCTAAATAACCTTAACTTCTATGGAAATGGCTACATCTGACCAACTGCAAAATAATAATGACTCTGAGTACCTAAGAGCAGTCCTTTTTCCTTTCTTTGCACTACATGCCAATTTGGAAAAATATGCTACACAGAAACGTCATGTTTTCCTTTCTCTTCCCACATCTGTTCAGTGGAAACTACCACTTTAAACCCAGACACAAACCAAAATAGAGTGCAGCTATGTGAAGAATAACTGACATTATACCACACTGTATTCAATAAACTGGTAACAACTGTTATTTTTGTGTCACTGGCCCAAGTCGTAACGGAATTATGGCATGAACAGAAGTGACAGAAGTTTCCTTTTTGTACCCATTTCACTCTTACACGTGAAAACGTAAATTTATTTTTTAGAAGAAACTTTCTGCAACCATTGAGAAGGCCATCACAAAGAAGGTACAACAGTACCTCCCATAACACCCTAATAATATCAACCTATCTTTTTCTTGCCTTTTCATTTGTTTAGAGCTGTTACAAACCTGCCCTGGGTCTGTGTGCTCTCACATGAGCGTTGCGTGCTTGCCTGCATATAAAAGTGTGGGTTTTGCCTTTGCTTTCCCCCAAAAGATAAAGCCCAGGCTATCATATAACCAGTGCCTTGGGGAACCCTAGTGAGGCTGCTTCTGAGCAAGTACAAAGGACAGAGATTTCCAGTTACTTCATCCCTCCCCCGTGCCTGCATGTTCTTAGTTGTGTAGGAAGTTCTCGACATGTGGGCAGGATCTGAATTACTTAAACAGGAAGGAAACTTTATTACTAAAGATTAAACTAGAGCTGGAGCACATATATGGAAAATAGTTGTCATGCCTAGCGGACACAGATCTAAGGAAAAGAAAGCCAAAACATGAGTCTACGTAAGTTACAATACAAGACAGTTACCTTAGATGGAGCAAACACATCCCCAAACTCCCTACGGCCTCTTTGCAGAGGATTTTGAGTCCGTGCAGGTCACAGCATCTGGGCAAAGTATTTGAACCTAGAACAAAGGAAGATGCCACCTTTTAAAATTGCTTTGGTGAACACTTCCCCAATCCAGAATTAGGAATCCTGCCCCTTGTATGAGATACCCTAAGCTCTCCCTATCAGGTCACCTGGCTGGCACATAGCCCTCATCTTCCTATTCCCGATAAGATATATTTTTTTTAATGACCAGCATTCAGCTCTCCTGCTTGGCATGCAGGCTAAATGGGTTTTCTCCAGTGGGAACCCATTTCTCGTTTTTCGTGACTCTCCCTGATGCATCTTATTGCACACCCCCTCCCTGATGCATCTTATTGCACACCCCCTGCCATGGTTTCAGGCAGGGGTCATTTCATAGAAAACAGCTAGGGGAACTCATTAGCATAACTCATTAGCATATGCCACACACCCTGACATCTTGTTGCAAGTGCCCGCCCCCTGGGCTCTTTACTGCCGGAGCTCTGCACCTGTGCGCTCCTGCAGGAAATGACCCCTGGCCCTCATCTTCCTATTCCCGATAAGATATATATTTTTTAATGACCAGCATTCAGCTCCCCTGCTTGGCATGCAGGCTAAATGGGTTTTCTCCAGTGGGAACCCATTTCTCGTTTTTCCTGACTCTCCCTGGTGCATCTTATTGCACACCCCCTCCTGTGGAAATAGGTAGTTGCCATGGTTTCAGGGTTCACAGACACAACTGAGGCCTTTTTTAAAGCTTCTGGTCTTGGGGGGATTTTGGAAGGTGTATTATATATGGATGATCAACGATTCCCCAGAAGAGAGGCCCTTGCTGAATCAATGGCTTGAATCCAGCAATGAGCACAAAGAAGCATACACAGATTTCACACAGTTTCATTTGTGTGAGAGCTTGCTCAACACCTGCTCTCCTTCTCTGTATATATCACAGTGCCCAGAAATTGGTTGCATGATATCTTGTGCAAATGCAAAAGCAGCGGAGATACCAGTTTCACATAGCACAAGCAGCCCCTGCAAATTTTTTCTTGCCTTTCCACTTGCACAAGAGCTCTAGTGCAAGCTGAAATTTTGTGATGGATCCAACCCAATGTGTGTGTGTGTGTAACATATAGAGGAGGGGAGCTTGGTGACACCCTCCTTGGTGATAACGTCATGGAGTGCAACTTACTTGAGGGGTGGGATATGTTTGTAGGAGGACCAAGAAGAAGAGCTGGTTTTAATTTATTTATTTTTTATAATTTTAAATTGCTTTTATACACTACACAATTACAGGGAAGGGGAATGGATCACTAAGACTAAAAAAGAAGCTAAACTAAGTCAAGGATCATATTTCAAAAGTTACAGTCTATCATTCTCACAAAACCTTATAGTAAAATATAAGCTCTGTGATCAATGTCTTAATTCCTTAATAAAGCTGACTTGAACCATTAACGCTAATCTACAGGTACTTTATAGTCCATTGTGTTTTGTTGTTCCTCTTGTTTATTTGTCACATTTACTTTTCTTGTATCTCAGCTGAACTTTAAGTAATTTAGGGCATCCTCTTGTTTATTTGTCACATTTACTCTTCTTGTATTTCAGCTGAAGTAATTTAGGGGCAGTCTTTCCTTTTTCCAAGTCCGAAACCTCAGAGGTACTGCCAGAACTGCTTGAGGTGTCTTCTGATTCACATTTCTCTTCTTCTTGGATACTGTCCTTATTTTTCCTTTCATCTTTCATTGGGATTTGTTGTTCTTCCAAAAAGTCTTTAGCTTTCTGGGCAGAGTCAATCCCAGATGTTGCTTTCAAGACTGCATCTCTAGTAGATCTTTTGGAAAATCTAACAAATATTTCACCAGGTAGTTTATTTTTCTTAATAAAGTCCAGGTAAGTTTGATAGGCCATGTCCATATCATTTTGTAATAGATCCTGTTTAAGCTCCATCACTGGTGCTAATGCTTGACTTAATAGTTCTTTTAAATTTTCCCCTTTCTGTTCTGGGATACCCTGGAAGCATAGGACATACATTGATTTCTCCATTTGTAGTTGCAACAATTGTCCTTTATCAGAAATTCGCTCTTTTTCCACTTCTTCCAGCTTCTGTTTAATATCTTTTGTTTTTGACTCCACTTTCTTAAGGGCTACGTCAGTCTTATCTGCTCTTTTGTCAATTCCCATCAGTTGCTTTTGAACACCATTGAGTTTGTCATTGATATTAGACATCTGCTCCAGTAGAGGGTGCAGTGCCATTGCAAGCATGGTGGAGAAATCAGTAGCTGTTTCTGGCGTTCGGGTAGGAGTTGTTGGTTGGGTAGTTCCTGTAGGAGGTTTCTTCTCCGATGCCATTCTTCTTCCTCTACCAGACATTGTTTACACAAGAAAAAAGATTTTTAGTTTAAAGTAAAAGTTCTTCGATTTACATGTGCTTTGGACTATTTTGCACCTTCCAGTTTTGTTTACAGTCTCTCTTGGTCAGTATCATTTTCCCCCCTCTCAGCTTGTTGGTTGGGAACCGTTAAGTTTCATGGGGGGGGGAATCCCCAACTCCTCCCCTCCCACTATTTCGCCTCATAGATAGTTCTGTTCATTTTAACTTGGCTCAGCCACTTAGAGGGGGGATTGCTTAACTCACAGTTTAACACTTTTGAAGTGTAGTAAGAATGTGTTTATGCTTGATCTCTTGCCCGCTCCATCCAGCAGTCAGCTCTAGATGCCATAATGGCTTTGCAGCGGCAGGATCTCTCGGAGTAAGGGGAGCCTCAATTCCTTGGCCATCGCCTTGGAAGAGGCACCCCTCCACACCCCAGGCAGAGAACCCCCTGCAAGGGTTCCAGGGAGGCTCGGAATCATCCGAGACCCTTCCTGTCCACCTCGGCGCATCCTCATCAGAGCTTGATGGGACACATCCGACCTGCAAGATGCTAAAACCGGAACAAAAAGAGCTGGTTTTTATACCCTGCTTTTCTCTATCTTCAGGAGTCTCAAAGCGGCTTATCATCTCCTTCCCTTCCTCTCCTCACAACAGGATACTTGTGAGATAGGTGGAGCTGGAGAGTTCTGAGAGACCTGTGACTGGCCCAAGGTCACCCAGCAGGCTTCATCTGGAGGAAGAGTGGGGACTGGGAAATCAAACCTGGTTCTCTAGATTAGAGTCCGCTGCTCTTAACCACTACACACATCACTCATCCACTCCTGGGTTGCAAAAGGAAAAGCCTCTTGGAATAAGGCCCAGTGTGGCTGTAGCCCTCACTCTGAAATATATGGAGTTTATTTTTCACTGTGAAAGTCCTGCCAAAGATCAAATTAAGCTGGTGGATGACAGAGCTAAAGATGACCGGTTCCCACTGGATGAGGTAGGTGCCAGCATTTGCCTCCTCCCCCACCTCCTTGTGAATGAACCACGAGGGTGGGGTGAGCCAATCAGAGTTCACTGTGGGAAAGCCTACCAATGGGAGACTGGCATGCCAGCTAGGGTTGGCAGCGACTGCCTCCCTTCACAGTCCAACTCTGTGCAAGCACCCTGCCCTCCCTCCCTCTTTTGAGACCTTGTGGGATTAGCTGGTTGCTGGTTTGGGGGCCGAGCAGGAATTTTCTGGGCCTTCACTCAAATTAGCCTTTTTCACCTGCTCCACATGGTCCAAAGGGGTGAGCTATAAATAGGTCTGGTAAAGATGGTTAGGCCCTAACTGGGATGGCAGGAAAAGCATGGGTTGAGGGAATTTTGGGCTGGTAAGCACCCAGAGATATCAATGATAGGGGGAAAATGCGACAAACCTTAAGGCTTAGCAGTCACAGGCAGAACTATGCCCCTCCATCCCCTCTCTGCACCCATGTGTGGGCCATAAAGATAAAGGCTCAGAAGGATTCCAGACCTGACTATAAGCCAGGGTGGTTTTGCCCTGTTAGGAAGCACTAGCCTTTGCAAGCCAGGGGCCACCCATGCTTTAATATGTTAACTACATTATGCAGATCAGCTTGTTGTAAATAAAGTTCCCAGTTTAACCCATAAACTGTGTCGGGTTTCATTCGAGGGGTGGTCGGGCAAATCTTTTTTACATAATATGATAGGTGTGGTTTGTGGGGTTTTTTTTGCCTTTCTTATAGTGATTCCTAGATTTCTTGTCTGTGTTCTCACAATGGGCGATTTAGCAAGGATACAGAATTAGGAGGGCTGTGGCTGGAATACACGGGAAACCCACGGGCCTTTTACAGCCTGTCAGATTACGACAATGCCATTGTTTTGCAATAAAGCCACTGTCTCATGTGTTTTCTGAACCAAGTCAAAGTATTCACTCCAGAAAACCAGTATCAGTTGCACATAAAATGTGTACTTAGCTGCATTGTGTTTCTGACAGCTCATTTATTTCACTTACACAACAATTTAGAAATACTCAAAATGACATAAAGGGTATCCTGGCTAGGCTGAAGCTTCTGGTTAATGTCCCCACAGCATGGATTTCATCCAGAGCCTTTCATTTTGACACTGGCTGAGAAAATCTATATGATTCTCCTGAATGATGGATACAACTGGAATCCATAAGTCTCTTTACAAGAAATTAAGCATGTGGACTCTCCAAAGATACCTAGAATCGAAGGGCCTATTTCTGTCATTCTGTTTGACAAATGTTTTTCTATACCTTTCACATGCAGTTTATACAATGTCTTACTTAGCAGTCCTTGGCATCAGTGATATTTCTGATTTTGTTTTTAACCTAGAACAGACGCAACTTTCCTCTGCTTAAATCTTTGACTGAATTTGTTGTATCTGTATATGTGTGTGATACACACAGGCACACTAACACATAAAAAGAAACATTTAGGTTGCAAATTCCTAAAAGTCCTTATGGAATCTGGCTTCCCCAAAGATATGCTGCTCATTAGCTATGAGTTCTGAATACTGAAGAACATGCAAGTGAATAATTCTTAAATGTGTCTTAAGAATCCAAAAAGAGTGACCTTGTTATTTCTTTCTTTCTTTTTTTAGGGCAAAAGCCCTTATTCTTTATTTATTTTGGCATAAACATACACCTACAGAGAAAAACAATACAAACCATAACAACAACAACAAAAATGACAAAGAAAACCAAAAAATCAAAAACCTTCCACAGATGTATACATAAAGTATTAAGGGCAAAACCAGAGAAAGCTAATCAGATTAAGAGTTCTTGTCTAACCACGTGTAGAATCTTAACCAGATGTCTTGAAAAATCTTATCTTCTTTTCCCCGTAGCTTCAAAGACAAATTTCTGCTACCTCTATGACCTTGGTTATATAATCATCTTTCGTTGGGATGTCTTCTTTCTTCCAGCACTTAGCTAATGTCATCCTGGCAGCAGTAACCAAATGTATAAGCAAATAAACATCATTCTTCTGAAACGTATCTGGCATGATATTTAATAAAAACATTTCAGGTTCAAGTGGAAATTGACTATTCCTTATTTGTACCATAATACTGTGAATCTCTTTCCAACATTTTTTAATTTTATCACATGTCCACCAGAGGTGATAGAAAGTGCCCACCTTAACCTTATACTTCCTGCACTTCTCTGAGAAATTTAAATAACACCGTGCAAGCCTATCAGGGGTCAAATACCACCGGTGGAACATTTTGAATACATTCTCCCTCAGAGATATCGCTTTCATGAATTTTACATTCTGCCCTACCTTAGCCCATTTTGCTAATTCGATATTCTGTCCTATATTCCTTGCTCAGGATATCATAGAAACTTTTTTCTTCCTCATGCACCTTATAGTCTAGTAAAAAGTTGTAAAGTTTCTTAATGAATTTATTTCCACTGCCTAGTAAAATTTTATCCAGACCGGAGTGCTCTTGCACAAACCTGGATTGTTTATCTTTAGAATACCTGGATTCAAGTTGATTTCTCTCCCACCAAGATAATGATATCCCTTGGGCTTTTAACATTTCCTGAGATTTCAATTCTCCATCCCTATCTAGTAGGTTATCGTAGGTAGTCAATCTGGGTTTATTCATTAAATTCGGGTTAGAAAAAGCCTCCAAGGGAGCAACCCATTTTGGTATTTTACTGTAAAAAGATTTTTAAATCTCGTTTCACGTCTTTAATAATGCCTTTTTTAATGCAAGATGATTAAAATACTTATGTGAATCTTGCTTTGCGTACCAAAGAAAAGCGTTCCACCCTAGGGCTAGATCGTGGCCTAATTTGAGAGTTATGGAATCATTAACTTGGATCCAATCACGTATCCATACCATAGATGCTGCTTGATAGTACAGCTGTCAATTCAATAGTGCATGGCCGCCTCTTTCAGTCCTTTCTTGTAGCAATTTAAGTTTTATTCGCGGCTTCTTCTTCTGCCAAATAAATTCACGTATCATCTTTTCTAAGTTTTGTATAAAAATTAAATTTTTGAGTATGGGGATACTTTGAAACAAAAATCGTACCCTTGGAAGAACATTCATTTTAATAGTTAACACCCGTCCCGTCAGAGAAATTTCTAAGTCCTGTTTGATCTGAACTAAGATTTTTTCATAGTTATCTTGGTATAAAGAGCTTATATTGTTCGTAATATTCATGCCCAAATATTTTGGAGCTTTTGGAACCACAAATCCAGTTATTTTTTGAAGCTCCTGAGTTTGTTGCAATGTGCAATTTTTAGTCATTAGATGAGTTTTGTTAATATTAACCCAAAAACCTGCAAGCTGACCAAACTGTTGTAAATGACTCATTAACCTAACCATGGAACAAGCAGGATCTGTGAGTATAATAGTCAGGTCATACGCATAGGCTTGTATTTTATACACCTCACCTTTAATCTTTAGTCCTGATGTTAGTTTATCATTTCTAATAGATTCCAGTAATACTTCTAAGGTGAATATAAACAATAATGGTGAAAGTGGGCAGCCTTGGTGTGTGCCCTTAAAAATGTTAATTTCCGCAGTCATATCATTGTTTAATAGCACTCTAGCCGATTGCTTAGTGTAAATAGCCTCTATCATATTAATAAAGGTTTCTCTGCATTGTGCCACCTTCAGATTTTCAATCATGAATTCCCAGGCGATGTTGTCAAACGCCTTCTTCGTGTCTATAAACACTAAAGCCAATTGTTCATTTGAATTCGCCTCACTGAACTCTAAGACATTCATAATAGTTCTCAAATTGTGACGTATTTGTCTGTGTGGTAAAAAAACAGCTTGATCTCTGTGTATCAGCTGAGGAAGAACTCTTTGTAAATGCATAGCTAAAATAGAGGTAAAAATCTTATAATCGGCATTGAGTAATGAAATTGGGTGATAATTTTTAATTTCTTTAGCATCAGAGTCTCTCTTATGAATCAAATAAATTAAAGCAACTTTCCAGGATTCAGGAAGATTTTTCTTCGCTGGAATATCTTCTATCATCCGCTTGAATGGTAAGGTAATCTCCTCCTCAGAAGCCGTATAAAATTCAGTGGGTAGGCCATCCGGACCCAGAGTTTTATTTTTCTTTTGTTTCCTGATGGCTTCAGAGATTTCACAAACTGTAACCACTTCATTCAACATATTTTTTGAGTCTCACTCAGTTTTGTTATATTTGGATTATCAGTGAGATAATTTTGAATTGCACCAATTTCTGAAGTCTGCCCACTATATAATTTTGCGTAAAATAGCCTAGCAATCTCTTTCATCTCACAGTACTGCATTCTCGTCCCTCCTCATTTCTCAGAATTTTAACAGCTCTTTTGCTATTTTCCTGTCTTAATCTGTATGTGTTTTAAGAATCCAAAAAGAGTGACCTTGTTATTTCTATTGGTGTTAATTTGCTGCCATCATAGGAATAATTTACACATATTTATTGACAATTTGAAGTTTTAAGACTTTGTCCTTGGGACTTTGAATTCATTTGTAGTAATTGGATCAACTTGTGTATTTGGTTCCAGAAGCACTGGCTTTGGACTTCATTAATTTATTCTAATCATTTTACAAAGGAACTCTATGCCAAGAATTTTCACTGACTAGAACAGACCCTGCTGCTTTGGGGAAAAACCATAAAGTTTAAGAATTTTCATTTGCTCTATGGATACACCCTACCCAAGTGTTAGTACTTTTGACCCCAGTGATTTCAATAAGCAAGAGTTAAGCATCTGGGTATTCCAGGCCAATAAAACTTAGAGAAGGACGTGGTTGGAATAACTTAATGTGAATGATGAACAGTGTTCATCCAAAGCACACCTATATCCTTTTAAGCTTAGAAGTCTGTAACGTTGCTTAGAATGTTGCTGTTAATTTTAGTGGAACCACCCAAGGGTATGCTGTTTTGTGAATTATTTCACACACATACATGCATACATATACATACATACATATCTCAATCTCTATTTATCTATCCATCTTATTTCATGGCTGGCAGTCATGAAAACTATTGCAGCAGAAATGTGCACACAGTTTTGGTTTCCACAGGACTTGTACCACTTGTATATGTCTATCTACTCTTTTTCCATTGGTGTTTGACATTGAGTTACATGCAAAAACAAAACAAAAAAGCCACCTCTGTTAAGGCTTTGTTGGCATGGTGTACTCCCTGCTTTTGGCGAATATTTGCCCACCTGCCACCTGCCAACACAGACCAATCTCAGAGGGATGGCAGAAGCAAAAGTAACAAGCAATCATTAATTTAACACTGAGGCTTTGGGGATGAAAGTTCAGGGGCAGAATCTGCAAATACATCTAAAATAATATATTTAATACCAGTTTCTTTGTAAAAACAGGTACACAATCAGTAATTGTAATTTTTGGCATCACCCATAACCTGTGTGGTATCAAAACAAAATAGGTTTGTAACACTTATTCTGGGATTCAGCTTTTACTTCCATAGTGAAAAATAAACAGAACTGCTAAATCAGCATAAAAGAATGACGGGTTTTCCCTAGGTCAGGGCTGTCTTAGCTGAATTGGGACACTGGAGTGATATGGAAAAGTTTGTATTAAATGCTGTGATGGATTGCACATGAAAAGTAGGTTTTAAAATGCTGATAGTTCAGAGAGCCTGAGAGGTAAGGAGTTAATAGTCCCAGAAGTGGAGAACTTGTTTGATTGGCCGCTCTACATGCCCTCTGATTGGCCAGCATCAGCTGAGAGAACGTATATGATCAGCTGTGTACTGGAGGGGGAAAAGGCTTTTATTCTGGAGTCGCCAAGCCAGTGAGTCAGCTTCAGATAGAGAAAGAGACAGCTGGAGTCAGTGGTTCTGAAAGGATTAGTCAGACAGAGACTCCTTTGCCCTAACTGAATAAGAACTACTCTGAGGGAGAATTGTGATTCTAAGTCTAGAGAGCTTAAAAACTGCTTTACACAGACATCAGTACTGGAAGAGACATTTGGCAAGGGTAAGAGAACAAAGTTAGAGTCCAATGGTACCTTTAAGACCAAAATTTTTTTATTCAAAGTGTGAGCTTTCGTGTGCATGCACACTTCATCAGACGATGAAATGGAATTACATATCATAGTTGTATATATAGAAGTGGTTTGTTAAATTAGCATGCAAAATAGTGAGGACACAGTTTTTTAACGGATCAAAAGAATGACAAGCTTAGTTCCTGGCTATCATCTGTTTCAGTTCAACGGTAGGGGGGACAACATAGGTAAGGGTGACTGTGTTGTTAGGCTATAACTCCCAATCAAGCCAAACAGGAAAGTGTTATTGCCTGCAAACCAGTACCTTCTACTTTTTGCACACTTCACAAACTGGCTATAGGAAAAGTGGCTTTGATCTCAAGCTATGATATGGCCTTTGACTTTAAGGACTTGGAGCTGTAGAACACAACTGCCTGGCCCTGGCAGCCACCAGTTCTCACCAGCTATAAGGAGGCCCTCCCACCTTGCCCTGCACAGCCAACCCACAGAAAGAGGAGCAGCTCAATATCAAGTGAAAAGGATAAGGCTTGGACAAGGTGCAGAAGCCTATGAAAGTGGAGGAATGAGCTAGAGGCCAACAGCAGTGTCACACAGCAGCTTGTCTGGTTTACAATGGACAGTTCCAACGTTCTGGTACCTAATCACTGTCCCCATTTTGTTCTGCTATTTCCCCTTTTTTGGAAGCCTAATTAACATGGTGTGAGTTACCAGAGTTTTTCAGTTCTGGGGTTGAACTCCAGCCCCCCCAACTCTGTAGGAGTTAAATCTCTAAGGGATGGTGATGGTGAATGCAGGTTGCACAGGCTGATTCCTTACACAGCAAATCTCACACCACGGGCCATTTCAGCTGCCAAAAACAGCAAAGGAGAACACCTCCTTCTCCTGTGCAGTGGTCCTGATCTGAATTGGGCCCTGCTGTGTGTTTGCTCATGAGTAGCCACTAGGAACTAGCAGCTACATGTATAACTGCAAGTCCCTGGAGTGAACTTGTGCAGTTTGTAAGGTATCGTTTAGGCTCTCAGCCATACTAATGTATTTGCCAGGATGGCTTAGTGCAGTGTTAACTTGAATGTCCCATTATCTTTTACCAAGGAGGTAGTAGCTGGCAAATGTAATTGTGATTACTGCTGAAGCTTACATGACTTCTAGTCCATATAGTAGTGTTTTGGTACTTAAGGGAAGTCTCCATCCTCACTAGCATAATGTCACACTTATTAACAGAGCTTTTGTGGGCTATATTATTGCTTATTGGTTATGCTTGTCTTAGGCTTACCAAATCACGCAAAATTGCGGTGGGGGATCCACATGTCTTCGCAGAATCCATGCCGCGGGGATGGCGAGATGCGTTGCACTGCCGTTGCCAGGACATGACGCTACGCGTTGCTCTGGCAATGGGGCTGTTTGGAGCCCCGTTGCCAGAGCGACGCGTAGCGTCACATCCTGGTGACGGCGGGTGCAACGTGTCTTGCTGTCCTCGCGGCACAGATTCTGTGAAGACATACAATCCCCCACCGCGACTTGGCAATCCTAGCTGATCTTATATTATAATAGTAAAGTCAGGATAGCTTTGGATACTTAAATGCAGTGACTGGAGCTGTGAATAGGCAAACAATATAACTAAAGGGCACAGCAATCAAAATACATCAATTTACAGAAAATTGCTGCAACAGTTCAAACATTCACAAAATGAGGACAATAATGTATTGGCATTCCCATGTTGTTTTAATCCAGAATTTCTTTTTTTCAACAGGTCAGGACATCAAGTCACTGAAGTGCTTACGAGCTTCCTCGAGTTTCAATGTTCATTTCGTGGCAATCTTTATCAAAATTCTGTTTTATTTATTTATTTATTTATTTAACCTTTGATTTATATACCGCCCTAACCCCCCCAATGGGGGTCTCTGGGCGGTTTACAACTTTGTAGTGCTAATCACTTTGCCGCACACCACACTCCTCGGACGAGGGGGGTGCCCCTACCCTACTAAGGGTAGGTTCCCATTCATCTACTCACCCTTTAACGGGCTTTTGAACTGCTGGGTGGGCGGGAGCTGGGACGCAGGCCGGGAGCTCACTCCGGCCACGGTGGGGTTCGAACAGATGTTCGGCCAGATGTTAAGGCAGGCTGCATTAACAGCCTGCGCCACCACTCCCTTTTGTTGTAATTCTTTCACAAAGTAATCCAATATTAATGAAGTTGACACATTCCGAATGGCTAAGAATAGCTCCCAAGATACAAATAGTTCCTTTTAGCGGACAACGCCATTCGGAATGTGTCAACTTCATTAATATTGGATTACTTTGTGAAAGAATTACAACAAAACAGAATTTTGATAAAGATTGCCTCGAAACGAACATTGAAACTCGAGGAAGTTCGTAAGCACTTCAGTGACTTGATGTCCTGACCTGTTGAAAAAAAGAAATTCTGGATTAAAACAACATGGGAATGCCAATACATTATTGTCCTCATTTTGTGAATGTTTGAACTGTTGCAGCAATTTTCTGTAAATTGCTGTGAATAGGCAAGACAGATCTTTCTACAAACCCTAGGTTTGCAGAAAAATGTAATATATATATATGACCGCTTTAAAAAGCAAAAAAATGATAAAAGGAGCACCTATAGCTTTTAAAAATGGATTCCCTCAGTGGCTGTTGCTAGGCAACCATAGTATTCCAAGCTTCAGTCAGTTAAGGGCAGGGGGAGGGTGCAGGCCTATTTTGGCCTTTGAGGAAGGGATCCTTGGAGTCAGGCCTGACAAGAGTTGCCAGCTCCAGGCTAGGAAATTCTTAGAGATTTTGTGGTAGAGTCTGAGGAGGACAGGGTTTGGGATAGGGAGAGGCTTCAGCTAGATATAATGTCACAGAGTCCACCCTCAAAAATAGTCATTTTCTCCAGGGGGATGGATCTCTGTTGTCTAGAGTTCAGTTGTAATTCTGAGGGATCTCCAGGTCCCACCTGAAGGTTGGTAATCCTATGCTTAGAAGCATCAGGTCCGAAGACAAGCCGGTGGGGGACTTACCAGGACACTCCTGGAGAAGGGAGGGAAGAAGCATGCCATGCCTATGTCACCTCCAGGTGACGCAGGCACATTGGGAACATTGGGGGTGACATGCCTACACCATAGGGTTGCCAAATCGACTTACCTCTGCGGCGGGGGACTTTGTGCTGGCTCCCGGCAGCATGCACGTTACAGGGAAGTGACGTCATAATGCCGGGGACGCTGGGGGTGGGGCACAGCCATTTGAGTGGAAAACATAGCATTTCCCCCTCAAATGGCAGCCATTTGAGTGGAAAACATAGAGTTTCCCCCTCAAATGGCTGTGCCTCGCCCCCAGTGTGCCCGGCATCATGCACGTGGGGTGGGGTTTCCCCCGGGGGCCGATTCCACGGGGGCGGAAATCGGACCTCCAAAGCGGGGGGAAATCCGCCCCCCGGGGGGATTTGGCAGCCCTACTACACCACCAGAAGTGATGTAGGCACGTTGATGATGTCAGGGGCAACACTCTGGTTTTTGAGCAAAACTCTATGGTTTGAAGCTAATTCATCAATTTTTGCACCAAAACCATAAAGTTTTGGCCAAAAACCAGAGCATTACTCGCCGACATCACTGACATGCCAATGTCACTTCCAGATGACATAGGCACATCATTTTGGGGGTGGTAATTCTCCCCCACTGGCCAGTTGACTGGCCCCAGGGAGAGCACTGGAAACCAGGGGATCCCCTGTGTGCTGGGGGAACCTGGCAACCCTGTCTCTGGGTGACTTGATACCACCTGACTTGTATGACTCGACTAGGCTTGGTTGCTTGCTACTGTTCAACAGCAGCCACCCTATGAAAGCCAGTGTGATGCAGCTGTTAGAGCTTCAGAGTAGGGTCTGCAACACCCAGGTTCAGATCCCCATTTTGCTGTTGAAGCTGACTGGGTGATTTTGTACCAGTCACATACTTTCCGCCAAACCTACCTCACAGGGTTGTTGTACAGATAAAAAGGAGGAGAGAATAATGTAAGCTGCTTTGGTCCTCACTGTGGAGAAAAACTAGTTTTCCTAGGTAAAGGCTATGGGGGAGGGGTGTGGAGGTGGAAAGCTGAAGACAGGTGGGCAGATAGTTAGGTTGGCTGTTGGGTGGGAAGTAGATAGGGTTGCCAACTCCAGGTTGGGAAATTCCTGGACATCTGAGGTATGGAGCCTGGGGAGAGTGGGGTTTGAGGAGAGGAGGGACATCAGACAGATATAATGCCATAGACTCCACCTCCCAAACCATCCATTTCCTTCATGAGAACTACCACTGTCAATCTCCAGGTGAGGGCTGGGGAGGACCCAGAATTACAACTGCTCTCCAGATGGCATAGATTAGTCCCCCTAGAGAAAATGGCTGCTTTGGAGGGTGGAGTCTATGGCATTATACACTGCTGATGTTACTTCCCTCCCCAAATCCCAGGAATTTCCCAACCTGGAGCTGGCAACCCTAAGGGGAATAGGTCTCTGTAGCTGTTGTGATTCCTGGATAGTGCTCACCACCACTGCTTCTGTGGTGGGGGGAGGAAGCAGGTGGGAGGCCAAGAGCACCATCATCACTGCTGTTGCTGTTGTGGGATGGGGGTGGGGGAGAAAGGAAGCAGGTGGGAGGCTGGGAGTGATGGGGCAGAAAGAGTGAGAGGTAGAAGGACAAAGAAAGTGATGGGGCAGAGAGAGTGAGTAATGGGGTGAGAGGTAGAAAGATAAAGAGAGTGATGGTGCAGAAAGAGCGAGGAAGTGACATGGAGGGAGGAGAGAGAGAGAAGAGGTGGCAGAAGGGAGAAAGAGAGTGAGAGAGTTTTGTTTCTGAAATTGATTTCATTCCACTCAGCTGTCTTTTCATTCACCTATACCACAGAGAAACCCTCAGCCCCAAATTGGAAATGTTGGATAAGTTTCTTGTTTTGCTGAGAAAAGTGATTTAAGAAATGAAAAAATGTCCTGACACAGCACGTCTTGGGCCACATTCATTATGATGAAATCTTTCCAATATACAAAGGTCAATTGTTCAATAGCCTACCTTGAAGCTATGTTCTGGCATTAATGCTTAAAAATGCAGTCAGGTTTGTTCTTGGGGGTTGAACTGAGATGCCAAAGTTCTAGTCCTTAGGATGAGCTGGCTGGTCCTCCACCCCAATGGTGATGAGGGGGAGAAGAGGCTTACCTCTTCCTAGGCTGCCTTGAGGGGTCTCAAGTACCTCTGCAGTGTTCTTTTCAGCAAGGATGCCAACTCTGTTCAGCCAGACTTCCCACTCAGGCAGGGGGAATGGCTGATGCCTCTCCTTTCCACCTTTGTGAAAGGGAAACTGAAAGTAAAACTAAAAAGGGTCAAAAGTATTGGGGCACCTTGGAGACTATTTAAAACTACTGTCCTAGAAGCTCAGATAAAATATTTACTGCAGGTTAGGAAAGACACAAATAGGTATAGAAAAAGCCCTGCATAGTTTACAAAGTAATCGAAGCTGTAAAAGGTAAGAAGGATTCCTTTAAGTGGTAGAAAGCTAGTCTCAGTGAGGTTGATAAAAGGGAACACAGACTGTGGAAAATAAAATGCACGTCTGTAAACAGGCAGGCAAAAAGGGAATATGAGGAGCATATTGCAAAAAACATAAAGATCAACAATAAAACTTTCATCAAATACATTGGAAGCAGGAAACCAGCCAGGGAGGCAGTGGGGCCCTTGGATGACCAAGGGGTAAAAGGAGTACTGAAGGACGATGGGGAAATTGCTGAGAAGCTGAATGCATTTTTTTGCCTCTGTCTTCACTGTACAAGCTAGGATCTCAAGAGGTAGAGGAAATAGAGATCAAATAGCCAACATTTGCTGGATTATGGAGAAAGCAAGGGAGTACCAGAAAAACATCTGCTTCATTGACTATACTAAAGCCTTTGATTGTGTTGATCACAACAAACTATGGCAAGTCCTTAAAGAGACGGGAGTACCAGACCACCTCACATGTCTCTTGAGAAACCTGTATAAGGGTCAAGAAGTGACAGTTAGAACGGGATATGGAACAACTGATTGGTTTAGCACAGGAAAAGGAGTACGACAAGAATGTATATTGTCACCTTGCTTATTTAATTTATATGCAGAGTACATCATGCGAAATGCCGGCCTGGATGAATTACAAACTGGAATTAAGATTGCTGGGGAAAATATCAACAACCTCAGATATGCAGACGATACCACTCTAATGGCAGAAAGTGAAGAGGATCTAAAGAGTCCATTGCTAAGGGTAAAAGAGGAAAGCGCAAAGGTTGGCTTCAAACTCAACAGAAAAAAAACTAAGATCATGGCAACCGGCCCCATCACTCCTTGGCAAATAGAAGGGGAAGTTGTGGAAGCAGTGACAGACTTCACGTTCCTGGGATCCCAGATCACCGCAGACTGTGACAGCAGCCATGAAATTAAAAGACGCCTGCTCCTTGGGAGGAAAGTGATAGCAAACCTAGACAGCATAATAAAAAGTAGAGACATCAACCTGCCAACAAAAGTCGATATGGTCAAAGCAATGGTATTCCCAGTAGTACTGTATGGCTGCGACAGTTGGACCGTAAGGAAGGCTGAGCAACGAAGAATAGATGCTTTCAAATTAGGGTGCTGGAGAAGATTCTTGAGAGTCCTTTGGACTGCAAGGAGATCAAATCAGTCCATCCTAAAAGAAATCAACCCTGACTGTTCCTTGGAAGGCCAGATACGGAAGCTGAAGCTGAAATACTTTGGCCACCAAATGAGAAGGGAGCAATGGAAGACAGGAGAGCCTGGCATGATGTGGTCCATGGGGTCACGAAGAGTTGGATTCAACTGTGCAACTGAACAACAAC
The DNA here is from genome assembly GCF_001447785.1 of Gekko japonicus. Lineage (NCBI taxonomy): Eukaryota > Metazoa > Chordata > Lepidosauria > Squamata > Gekkonidae > Gekko > Gekko japonicus. The sequence goes on along the minus strand of NW_015161460.1, from coordinate 124,086 downwards.
AATAGCTTCACTATGGAAGATGAGAAGTGCTTGTCCACTCCAGTACCACTGATTTCGGAAGGGGTATTGAAAGACCTGAGTCAGATTGAGGTGATGAGAGAGGAGGTCCCATGACTGATAGACAACTTAAAAACTGATAAATCACCAGGCCCAGGTGGCATGTATTTAAAGTCAGGATTTTTTTGCTCCAACATGCATCACCTTACACTTATCCAAGCTGAACTGTCATATTGCCGCCCACTCACTCAATTTAAAGAGGTTTTCCTGGAGCTCTTCACAATCTGCCTTGATTTTCACCATCTTGAATAATTTGTTATAATGTGTAAACTTTTCTACTACATTAGTCACCCCCAATTTTAGATCATTTAGGAAAAATTAAATAGCACCAGTCCCAATACCGGTCTTTATGGGAGCCTACAGCTCACTTCCCTCCATTGCAAGAACTATCCATTTATTCATACCCTCTGCTTCCTGTCATTTAAACAATTTTTATCCATCCTCATCTCATGACTACTGAGCTTCCTGAAGTATCCGTGGTGATGTACCTTGTTAAAAGCCTTTTCAAAGTCCAACTATATAATGTCTACCAGATCACCCTTACCCACATGCTTGTTAAGCCATTCTGAGGCCCCGGTCACACGGGCCGGATAACACGGGGGGGAGGCATGGCTAATTGCTCCAGTGCAATTAGAGCCGCCAGAATGCGATCCGACACATCAGTGGCAAACCACGGGTCCTGTCCTCCCCACCTGTGCATTAACGACAGGCCGGCATGATCACACCGCAAGAGTCCGGAGGCAGCCCGTGGCAAACCATTTGCCACTACATACAAGGTACTGTTTTTTTATTGCGCTTTTTCGGCTGTATGCCATGGGTTGGTCACGGGTACGCTCCACTTGCCAGATGTTGTGGTGTGATAGCGCCCCGATAATCTGCCCACCACCCGTGGCTCTCCCATGGCAAATTCGCCGTGTGACCGGGACCTTAGACTCCAAATGAAGGGCAGGGTATAAATCCAATCTCCTCCTCCTCCTCCTCTTCTTCTTCTTCCAGACTAGGGACTCATTGAATTGGAAGTTCCTTCATAGATAAAGATCCCTCTACATGGAAAAGTAGCTTTCAGGGGGAAAGGTCCTAGTTTAGCAATCTCCCTGACAGCCAGATTGCTATAAGCATTTTTTTTGAATGGAGGAGAATTCAGTCATGTGAACTTCCACCTGCAATCTGCAGTGGAGTTCACTCACAGGTTTCCTGTTTCAGTGAGTTTAATCCCTAGGGTGTTTCCTCAGAAATAAAGAGTTAGCCTCCTTACAGAGTCATCACTATAATTTTTCTTTGAAATCTAAAACAGTTGGGAAAACGTAAAAGACTAACGCTAATGAGCTCGGTTTTGATGACGGTGCTGAAGATCGCACCGGTACCTTGCTGATGAAGCAAATTTTTTTACAATCCCTTCAATACAAACTAGTTAATTAGGCATCTCATTTTCCTCCAGGCTATTCCCCCAGCAAACAATTTGCTGTCTTCACTACTGATGGCTGATGTGTCTACTTTCTTTTGTAAAGTTCACAAACTTTCTGTTCACTGTAATTAATAGGGCTTGCAAAAAATACCCGTCATGCAAAACATTCAGCTCTAATTATGGTTAAGAATGTCACAGGTTTGTAGACCTTTTATCTCATTTTCATTCAAAATCTCTGCACTTTAATCTTATATAATAAATATTAGCACTCTTCAGATGTAATAATAATGTGTACCAGGAGACCAGCAGCCGTGACTAATGGGAGCATGTGTTCCCTGTGATCCTCCTGATATGTGTGGTCTCCATTTTGTACAAATAGGGCAATGTACATATTTATCAGCATGTAGATGTGAATGTGAACCTTGAAAAATTCAATAGTCAGTCTGTGCATTCCAAGGCTGTACATACTTTGTAAATAGGTGTGTTTCCCCCGTTCACAAAACATGGCAACCACACATAATGGGAGGAGTGGGGGCAGTGTGCATTCCCATTATATCTGGTTGATGGGTTCCTGGCATGTAGTACATCGCTGTAATGTCACCTTTCTATCTGCCTGCATGGATGCAAATGGTATCACAGGAAAACCAGAAAGAAGCTATCGGACTGTTTCGTAACACCATTTCATCAACAAATGGGAGAAAATGCGAGTTCCCTTTCCTAACTGTACATGGAAATAACACCACTTGCCCTGGGACACACCGGTGCCTTTGTGACATTCATAAGCATCATTCCACTCCCATACTCCTCTCAAACTTATTTGCATGCCTAGCCACTGCTGCTAAGGAGATGGGCCAAGAGTGTCATGCGTAACAGGCTGGGAAGCAACATGGTCAAGAATCCATGCAGGAGTACAGAGTGTCATGTGGGGAGTGGCCAAGAGTGTCATGTGTAACAGGCTGGGAAGCAAAATGGTCAAGAATCCATGCAGGAGTACAGACAACCTACAATTAGGATAAATACTTTCTGGAAAGAAAACAGAATGAACGTTAAGGAGCTGGAGGAACAGGAACACATTTGCAAAGATTTGGAGAATTTCACTAATTAGCCAGAGAGATCGGCTATGTCTAAATAGGACTGGTGGGAAGAGAACACTCATGGTTTCCCCACAAACATTTGATAATCGTGCAGCAGTTTAGAGCAATATCCCCATTCAAACATAATGAAAGGGAGGTGGGGTTAGTCTTCTGCCAAAAAAATAAAATAAAAACAGACTTGCTTCAGGAGGTGTTAGCATGTGGTTTTTTAATTTGTAGGAGGCACGAACTCAACTTTATTTATGCTAATTGCAGAAGATATGCATCCAGACCCTGGGGAAGGTTCATAAGTAGGTTCCAAGGGAAAAGACACTTCAGTAGGTGAGGGGACTCAGAGTGGTGCAGGTAGACAGGAAAGATTTCTGATATGCCCACTGGTATCCTGCCCAGCAGGTGTCCATGAGACTACAGTGGCTATGTTCCCTGCATGAAAACACATCCTGAAGAGGGCCTTTTAGCAGGTGCAGAGCTTCTCATATGATGATGACACACTGCACCTGCCAATACACTTTATTTCACACACTTTAGAGCCTCCTTAAACTGAAGCCATGCCAGTGATTTGAATGGGACTGACCTGAAGTAGGTAGGCTAGTTCTGAATTCAGACTGGACTTTATCGTCTTACTTTATGTTCCAGACAGTCTCTCCCAGACACACTGTAACTGCCTACAAAAGAATGCCCTGGCAAGATCTATTCATTATATTGGTTTGATGCAGTCTCATCCAAACCAAACACTGCTCTGTCAAAGTGATATGAAAAATATCCTTTCTTCTTCCAGACTGGAAGATCCAGGCTAGTGGCTTAAGACTGCAAGAAAACAAATCTCTTCCCTTCTGTTGTACTTAAAATCCTGGGCTTCTTGATATGCTTTCAGGAGCAGGATCTTGAAGCAAAGAACGGGGTGATATGTATTCTGCTGATTCATTCCCTTTAACAATGCACTGACTTCCAGTGCTAGCTAGCCAATACACATTAGAACATTACCACCGTACAACTTGTTCAAGCATTGTGTAGTACCTGAAGATTTCTTTTTCAAGGTCTCCACTGCTCTCAAATGCATTTTCTGGGGTAGTATAACTTGCATTATCTTACATTTCTGCTATCAAAAGGCTAAGTGAAGGCTCCTTGCTTATGCAGTTCTGCTCTAACTAGCTGATTCTACAACAGGGGTGGCCAAACTTGCTTAACGTAAGAGCCACATAGAATGAATGTCATATGTTTGAGAGCTGCATGACATGAACAAATATTACACACATGTTTTTATTGAAGAAAATGCAAATTTGCCTTTTATTAACATTAAATGAGACTGCCAAAAATAAAAACAAAAGGGGGTAAAAACAGATATTGATAATGATATTTATTTGTCCAGTGATATT
>NW_015161460.1:49079-119630 GCF_001447785.1 Gekko japonicus | reverse complement strand
CAATGGCAAAGCTGCATAAGGAGTTAAGGGAGGGGGTTGCAGTCCCCCTGAAGAAACAGGTTCATATCCTGGGGTGCTGCTATTTGCTGCTTATGGTTGGAGGATCAGGCATGTAGCACCTTTTGCCAGTTTTGGCTAATTCATCAGCTGTAACAGTTCTTCAAAAAGTATGTTCTGGGACTGGTGATCTGGATTTGATTACATCTAGTTTAGATTACTGTAATGTGCCCTAGGAAGGGCTGTCTTTGAAAACTGTTCAGAAACTTCATCTGGCCCAAAATACAGCAACCAGGCTACTGTCAAGGCATAATGCCATATGGTGCTGAAAGATCTGCACTGACTGTCCATGTATTTCTGGACATAATTCAAAGTGCTTGTTCTTGCCTTTAAGGCCCTAAGAGGCTTGAGGCCAAGGTGAACATAAAAAGGGTGCCAACGGATCAGGCCAGTGGTCCAGCTAGTTCAGCAAACTGTTTCACAGAGCAGCCAACCAGTTACCCCTGAAGGGCCAACAGACAAGGTATAGGACCAAGGCCTTCCCCAGATGTTACCTCCTAACAGTAGTATTCAGAAGTCTGCTGCCTCTGAATATGGAGATTCCGTTTAGTAACTTTGCTGAGTCTATCCTCCATTAATATATGTACCCCGCCTTTAAATCCACCCATGCTTGTAGCCTTCACTACACCCCCTGGCACAACTTAATTACTTGCTGAGTAAATAAGCATTTCCTTTTGTATTTCCTTTAATCTATTGCCCATCAACTGCTGAGTAAGTTCTCTCTCTCCATTCTTTTCACCCCATGTATAATTTTATGCACATCTCTCATGTCCTTCCTCAGTCATCTTTTTTCCTAAATCAAAAAGCCCCAGAGTCCTAGTATTTGGATGGGAGACCTCCAAGGAATACCAGGGTTGTGACGCAGAGGCAGTCAATGGCAAGCCACCTCTGAATGTGCCTTGCCTTCAAGCCCCACTATGGGTTGCCAGAAGCCAGCTTGACTTGATGGCAAAAAAGCCCAAGAGTCTTTAGCCTTTCACCCTAGGAGAGGAGCTTGAAGGACTGCCTCTTCCCATACTGTCCAGCCCACTAGCTAAGATTTTCCTCACAAGTCCTGCTCTGTCCCCCCCACTTTCAGAAGTGAGGTAGCTGGTGACCAGAGATCACAGGGGCACCTTTTAGCTGATCTAGGATCATAACAAATAAAGATTGATTGCAGTGGCACCTCCCCTACGGAATGCCCTTTCCCTTGAGGTAGCATGCTCCAACACCCACTGGTTTGGCTTACATCCTGTTTGCTGGTTGTGAACAAAGACCTGATTTTTCAGCAGTCAGCTCAATAGTTCCTTCATCTGTTCATGGGTACTCAGTGGGCTGTTTCACTATATTCCTTACTAACCACACAGTACAGTGCAATTGGTTTTTTGTGTATGTGCGTTCTTGCAGAGCCTGGTTGAGTTCTACCACCCCCAATCCTTGCTGCGTAACTGCTCTGCTTAGTAGACAGTTGTTTTGCTGGACAATCAGATCACTCACAAATCATTTAAATCAGTCATCAATGAATGCTGTGTTTCAATAAAATCCTATCCTTCGGTATTGGTCTAATTAGTCATTAGTGACACTAATGGCCATGGATCAGTTTGTTTCGGCAGCATCTTTGTGGATATGTAGTTTTGGGCAAACTGTGACAAACTAGTTTTAGCAGCTGTTTGTGGCTGCTTGACATGAATTGAACAGAGTGAACACCTGATCATTACCTTTGAATCCATAAGTTGTACAGTTGAAAGTGTTCATAGCAAAATTTGCTTTGAGGCTCAACATGTGCCAACCCGACTCTCTTTTAGCACCAAGCTAAAATGCTTCTTTTCCCTCCGTATTTGAATTAAGGGGTTGATGATGTTTAACAAAAAAATGTTTATAGTCTGCTTTTTTTAGCCTGACAACCCCATTTTGATTATTTTTTTTAAGTTGCATATTGTTTTGTTCTGTTTTTCTGCCCCAGTTTGGCTTTTAATAAAATATATACATGCACTGGTCCTTCTAGCTGACCTTTTAAACTTCAGTTCGATTTGCAGTAAATATCAAGTGATGTTAATTAGCTCCACGCCATGAAGAGCTTAAATTGCCCATTTCTGCATACTAAATCTCTGTTAAAGGGGTATGCCTCTTTTTTTCCCTACCCAGTTGACAACATTATACTTGCAAGGTGCCTTAAATAGGCCTAGGAAAGCCAAATAATTTCCCACACTCTTGCTTCTCTCTCATAGAACTTCTAAGACAGGTTCCCAAATCCTGTCCATCTCATACCTGTCCCTTTGGTGATGGTGTAAAGCTACCAACCATAGTCCTAGCAATTCTGCCCCTTCGGCAAGATGTGTTTCTTTGTGGTAGCTACTGTTTGGTAAACTTGAGGGTGAAGTCTGGTCTACCCACCCCTTCTTTCAAGGCACTGCTAGGACCAGGAAGGTTTTGGAATGTTCCTCCATTGGGGACCATCTTTTGTCCCCAAAGCCTGAAGTTGCCTTGTCACATCCTTGGTGGAGCACTTGGGAAAGGCAGGGGGATCAGCTCTCGTGCAGCTTACAAAATAGTGCTTTATATAATACCCATAACAACAATTTCATACCATTAGGGACCAGCAAAATTTCATACCATTAGGAACTGACTACTCCTGTACTAACCTACCTGACTGCTATGGTTATCTTCTGAAGACCTGCTTCAGGTGCCCCTGCTTTTGGAAGCTAGATGGGTGGCAACATGAATTAGGGCCTCTCAGCTCTGGTACCAAGATTATGAAACTTTCTCCCCAGGGCTATTAGTCTGTCCCCTTCTCTCACTGTCATAAGAACATAAGAGACACCAATGTTGGATCAGGCCAAAGGCCCATCCAGTCCAACACTCTGTATCACACAGTGGCCAGAAATACCAGTGCCATCAGGAGGTCCACCAGTGGGGCCAGGACATTAGAAGCCCTCCCACTGTTGACCCCCCCAAGAAGACAGAGCATCACTTGCCCCAGAGTCCCTATCTATACCTTGTGGCTAATAGCCACTGATGGACCTCTGCTCCATATGCTTATCTAATTCCCTTTTGAAGCCGTCCATGCTTGTAGCTGCCACCACTTCCTGTGGCAGTGAATTCCATGTGTCTTTCACCAGTAGGTAAAGACCCCCTTTTGGGGAGGGTATTTTTGCATTTTGTGTGTGCACGTGTGCATGCATGTGTGTGTGTGCTCTCTGGTGACTCCTACAGTGGTCCCTCTTTCCTGTCTTGTGCTTGCTGTTTTGGGGTTTATATATGTATTCTAGCTCCAATTTAAACCGTGTTTACAATGTAATTTTTATTATATTTGTTCTAATTTTTTGCTGCCTTGCTGGCGAAAAGGGGAGGATGTCAATATTGTAAGTAAATAAAATATTCTCTTTTCAAATGGCTGTTCTCAATTTGTACAAGTACGTTGGGCTTGGAGGCTTCAAACAGTAGGTACATTCAGGCTATGGAATGAAAGAACAATCTACACCAGGACATTTACCTCAAAGGCTATATGTGAGCCCAATAGGTAGCACTGAAAATCAAATGTTCCCTTCTTGATAACCATCTCTGATGAAAGGTATCTAGTATTCAGTTTCCATTTACTTTAATGTGCTGGGTGGCAAAAGTCTGCAGCCATTAAAGTTAAATTATGTGTAATGTGCCTAGTAGCACCAGAAATGAACAGAAATATATACATTGCTGCATGCCAGTAGGTTGACAGCAAAGTGCTAAAATTTAGACAAACGAAAGATTTGTTATGTCACAGCTTTAAAACTGTACTTTTGAACATGGAACAAACTATGTTTCTGTTTTGGAGCTCTATAGCCACCATATCAACAAACAGAAGTGGCCCTTAAAATAATTTCAAAAGGAGGGGTGCACGCCAATGCTCCCTCTAAACTGTGGAATCTTGTGAGCAAAAATTCTACTTTGTGAGCTACTGGCATTAATGTTGTGAGCAAGCGATTTGGCTACTGAAAAATTAGTTTGCTCAGGAGCCATCCTTCCTGAGCAAAGATAAAAATGTCTGAGCCAGAGGCTAAAAAACTGTGAGCTAGCTCACACTAACTCAGTTTAGAGGGAACACTGGTGCATGTTGTCCCATGCTCTAAACAATGGTTTGCTCTGATTTTTAGCCTGACAATCATTTTGATAATCTTTTAAAGCTGCATATTGTTTTGTTCTGTTTTTGTGCCCTAGTTCACTTTGCCAGCATGGTGTAGCAGTTAAAATGCCGGACTAGGATCTGGGAAATCCAGGGTCGAACCTCCACTCATGCCATGGAAGCCTGCTTGGGTGACTTTGGCCAGTCACATACACTCTCCTAACCTACCTCACAGGGTTGTTGTGAGAATAAAACAGAGAAGATGAGAATGATGTGAGCTTTGGGTCCCCATTGGGGTGAAAGGTGGGATATAAATAAAAAGCACTAAGAATCCTCTAATATGGCCAGTAAAAGTGCTGGATAAGAAACAATGCTGATATTTGTATTAAATTAAAGGTAATATTTCCAAATTTGTTTGAGAAAACAGGTCTCAGCAAATGAATCCCTAAATCAGTGAAGCCTCATAGAACCAACCAGAAATCAAAAGATAGAACTGAAGCATAAGAATTAATATGATACATTAAGCAGTGCAAAAATTATATAATAGGATCCAGGGCTTTATTTGTAGAAAAAGCCCAGCAGGAACTCATTAGCATAATAGGCCATACCCAACAGCAGGAACGTATTAGCATATTAGGCCGCACCCATGACAGCACAGCTCATTAGCATATTAGGCCACACCCCCATGTTACCAGAAGTGTGGTCATCCAGCCACACACACCTTTTGCTTCTTATTCTGTTTACCTTGTTTGTTGTCAAAACCCAGGGCTTTTTTTGGAGCAGGAACTCCTTTGCATGTTAGGCCACACACTCCTAATATAGCCAATCCTAATGAGTTCCTGCTGTTGGGTGTGGCCTATTATGCTAATGAGTTCCTGCTGGGTGTGGCCAACTTGGGAGCCAGCCGGAACTCCATTCCTGTGCGTTCCTGTCCAAAAATAGCCCTGATAGGATCCTACTTACAGTAAGCTATGCAGAACAGTATAGACCACAGTCCCTAATCATTTACCCAAATAAGTTTGCGAACCCTTTTGTACAGTGCAACCCTACTAACCGTGCAGGAAAGCCCTCTTGAATCATTCAGTTTTGCATAGCTTGGGGAAAGCCAGGAGACCTCCCCAGGCAGGCCACTCCATAAGGTGAGGGTCACAATGCAGAAAGCAAGTGTACGTGGGCAGTTGTTGATTTTGCTCATTTGCAGAAGACCCTGCTCAGATGAGTGAAGCTGCTGTGGCAGTGCACAGCTATGAGAGACTAAGGCCAGGGAGGGCTTGGCATGTGATAGCCAGTACCTTAAACTGAGCCCGGTTACAAAGCCAACAGAGTGTCTACAGAATGGGAGTAAAATGCCTCCATCTAGCTCCCAATAGCTGAGTTGTTTCTGCTTCTCTTCTCCTGAGTCCTTCTGTCCCTGTTAGGATGGAATCTCCTGCTCCTCAAAGGTGTTTTCAATACTTCACAGTTGTTACAACTGTGAAAGCTACAATCTCTTTGATGTCTCAATAATAACGATATTCTAAACTGAGTTGCCTTTCATAACTAAAGCTAAGCTGATTCTTTGACATTTAACATTCTAAATTAGTAAATTATTAAACAAATTAGTAAGAACACTATAATCAATATTAATAATCAGACTGAAAGCCTCATCTGTGCCTGAAACACCAAATTATAGTCATTTGATCTGCACCAAACATCACTTCTCAGATCAGTTCATTCTGCTACCTACATGGCATAAAACCCTCAGGCTGGAAACTGCACTCTTTGAAGAGAAAGCAGTTTTGCTCCACATGATTCTGCCTTTCCCCCCTTTTGTGGTAAGTCATGAAGATTGACGTGACGGAAAAAATGGGGGTGCAAATTTTGATTTTCTGATGCTGTGATGTCACTTCCAGCTATGTAACCAGACGTGGTTAGCAGAAATAAGCAGGAGTGTCTACGCAGGTGGGTTTGACAGGAAGGCCCAGGATAAGCAAAAATGGAAGATGAGAAAAGAAGCAAGTAATTCAACATACATTCATACATTTGTATTGTGGACAGGTCTTGCTATTCAGTGACTACACATGGATAAGGCAGTTCTTTGTTCTGGTTTTGGTTCTGTGTCAGGATGGAAAGTGAGTGTCTGAAACATTGGAGAGAAGCTCTGCTATAAAAGTCCAGTAAACTAACAGAACCCATTTTGGATTCAAAAATAAAATTATCTGCCTTATTTTGTATATTGTAGCCTTTCTATAAGCAACTCTATTTTAATATTTATTTTGAGACCAAAATGTGATATAATATGAATCTGAAAATAAATACAAACAAATTGTATACAAATAAATAGAAATAAACTGAATCCGACGGAAGTCCTGTGCCTGAGTCAGGGCGGTGCGGGGGTAGGGATTCCACTCCCAACCTTCGATGGGGCGCCATTGGTGCAAGCACAGGAGGTGAGGAGCTTGGGAGTGCTCCTGGATGCCTCATCAATTGAGGCCCAGGTAGTAACCTCGAGACTAGACTACTGTAACACTCTCTACATGGGGCTGCCCTTGTCGCAGATCCGGAAGCTGCAGCTAGTGCAGAATGCTGCGGCTAGGCTTCTGATGGGTCTCCCCAGGTGGGAGCACATTCAGCCTTTGCTAATGACACTGCACTGGCTGCCAATAGCATACCAAATTTGCTTCAAGGTGCTGGTTCTTACCTTTAAAGCCCTATATGGCCAGGGTCTGACATACCTGAGGGACCGCCTTTCCCCATATCTACCCCAGAGAGCACTATGGTTGGAGTCACAAAACAGACTGACCCTCCTGGGCCCCAAAGATGCCAGGCTTGCTATTACCAGGGCCAGTGCCTTCTTGGTGGTGGCTCCGTAGTGGTGGAATGAGCTCCCGGAAGAGATCAGGGCCCTGCGGGATCTTCTACAGTTTTGCAGGGGCTGCAAGACAGAGCTCTACCACCAGACCTTTAATTAGGAGCTGCCGCCACGCTAACAGCTTTAATTATTGCCCTGACTCTTGGTTCTCAACACCTAGCCTGTGCCGCCTGTTTGTCAGGAAGATCTTGAGCAGAATGATGGTGAGATCTGTGTACACTCTTATATGCCATCTTATAACAACTATTTATTATGCAGCACTTTATAAATTATGACTGTTTATAGTTGAACTGTTTTAGATTATTTTATGTGATTTAAATTGTATCGTATTTACCAGCGTAAGCCGCCCTGAGCCTGCTGTAAAGTGGGGAGGGCGGGGTATAAATCAGATAGATAAATAAATAAATGGCAGGGAAATTCAGATAATGAAAGGGACTTGGTTCCCTGGAGAATGACACCTTCTCACCAACTGCTGAGTATCTGGCATCCAGGCCCATAGCTAGGATTTTTAAGTTAGGGGGTATTTAAATTTCTTAGGGGGCACTGGCTAATTGATACCCGGCTCCTTCCCCACACCTGCTGGCACTCAGGGGCCCTGGCCTGGATGGGAAGTCGTGGGGCCTTGCCAGTAGGTCAGGGGGCCTAGCCCCGAGATGCCCCACTAGGGCTGCCAAGTCCCCCCGGGGGGCGGGGAAACCCCCGCCCCAGAGGCCCGTTCCCCACCACTGGCGGATCGGGCCCTGGGGGGGAACCCCATCCCGGCGTGTGCGTCACCAGGAACTGACGTTATGATGCCGGGCAAACTGGGCAAACCCCCAGCGTGGGCAAACCCCCAGCGTGCCCGGCATCATAACGTCACTTCCTGATGACGTGCGTGTGGTGTGCGCGCTCCGGGATCCACCCGAGAGTCCCCCGCTGCTGAGGTAAGTTACACTTGGCAACCCTATGCCCCACTGTAGCTATGGGCCTGCCAGCATCACATAATGGCATCACGTAATGGATGACATGAGAATCTCATGTGGAGATCCAACTCCTGAAATGATTCTCTCCAAAAAGTAGACCTTATATGCATAGTGTCTGCATCAGACTTTATTTAGGTATGTGTGTGGAGGTGGCACTCCTCCATCATTTGAAGTAAAGCACCAACCTGATGTCTGAACTGGGACTCAGCAGCAGAACCTGTCCACTGCATTAGGACAATAATACTGAGCTACCTGACAGGACTGTTATAAGAGTTGAGACAAAGTACGTAACGTGCGTAACTACGAGCAATAATTAGTACTTATTCCTGTGATTATTCTTATTTCACCCGTACTATTAAAACTGAAGAGAACATTACAGAAGAATGGAGGGGGAATGGGTGGGGATTCTTTGGGATTTCCTTTAATAAATTGTGAACCCTGGCATATTTTTGTCTAATAAAAATAAATCAATATAGATTGTTTGTTTACTGTGTTTTAATTGGAAACAGTTTGAAAATGTATTCAGTTTTCGATTAATACTGACAATGTACTGCCTCATTGCTTCAAGCCATTTTGAGAATCATTTTTTGACGTGCATAATTAAACTCTCTTGAAGATCCCCAGGAAACTATATTTCTGAAACTGAACTCCCCAGAATCTTCCTTTCCCTTTCTGCTAGGCTTGCCTCTGAATTTTGTCTAAAATGAATTTTGAGGCGAATGGGAGGGGGGCTTTCTTAGGCAAAACAACTGTTTATTTTGAGGGAGGTTTGTAAAATAATTTCAACAAGATTAACAAAAATGTTATTCATTTCTACTTTTCAATGCTTGTTTTGTTCCAAAGCACATGTCTATGGGCAATTGGTTTCTCAGCACACTCACTGGGAGTCTCTCCAATCAGTTCTTTGTCAACACTAATGCACGGCATGGGTGCCTCCTGGGTGCTCTTTCAAATCATCAGCAGGGGTCCTCCCTCAGGTTTCACTGCCAACCAATCAGAAGCAGGTGGTGACTTGTGTTGCATACCACTTCCTTAAGAGGCTATCCCAGTAGGCCTCAGAGCAAGCTAGGGCTGCCAAATCCCCCCGGGGGGCAGAAACCCCCCCGCCCCAGAGGCCCGTTCCCCGATGCTGGGGAATCGGGCCCCGGGGGGAACCCCACCCCAATGGGCACGTCACAGGGAAGTGACGTTATGATGCCGGGCACGCTGGGGGCGGGGCCACGGCCATACAAGGGAAAACTCTATGGTTTTCCCTTGTATGGTCGTGGCCCCACCCCAGCATGCCCAGCGTCATGACGTCACTTCCCTGTGATGTGCATGCGGCGCACGCGCACCAGGAGCCGCGCAGAAGTCCCCCGCCGGCAAGGTAGGTAACATTTGGCAACCCTAGAGCAAGCAGGAGAGTAAGAGGGACTCATTGCTTCTCTTCTTAGTCTTCCTGCTAGCAGTCTGCAGGAGTGCAGGGCCTACTAAGAATCTGTAGAACCAGGCCAGGGCAATTCTGGCCTAGAGCTCTATAAATAGCTTCATTAGGTATTGTTATTCCTTATTCCAATAGCCAAGTTTACTGCCTTACAGTTACTGTTAATAAAGAGACCTTCAGCCAAATAGAACTGGGTGTTTGTTGTTGTTCTACTACACAAAATCATGGCAGAGCCATTTCCAGTGGGTTGTCATAACTGTGGACTAGCCTCTCATTAGCGCCATCCTTGCTGTTGTTGCACTGGCAAGGAAAGACTTTTTTTCTGCTTATACACTGGCATTAATGTCTGTTTCACTGTTATTTAGATTATTTGCATTCGTCTTGCATTGTATGTCCTGTGTGAGGACACCACCCCTTCCTCCAGCCATGACCCCCTTGGTTAGTGGAGTCCCCATCTTACTTTGGACTTGTTTTAATAGGCACCAATAATAATAGTGCCAAGGGGACCTGAAATTTAGGGAATCTCATAAAGGCATCTGGGTTCTGCCATGACACTGTAAATTCCCAGGGACAGAAGAAGAAGAATGTGCTGGCATCACAAACTGATCAAGTGCAGTCTCTCCCAGCTCAGGGTTCTCAATAACAATAAGACTTCACTTCATTCTGAATAACAAAAGACTTTTCAACACTCGAATATTCCAGCATACCACAGAGGTGTCTGCCCAGCCCAAGGAAGTTCCTGTTTCATTAACCAATGCCTGGTTCATCTTTTCCTTTTTTTTTACTCAATCAAGAAGGGCACTCAAGCCATTAATTTACATTATATCCTGTTTCAGGAGCTATCTTGACTAAACCAAACTGTTGTGGCAATGCAGATCTGGCTCACTTTATACCAATTAAAGTATGTTAATCATGTTGTCTCACCCTGGTTCTTTGTGACCATGCAGATTTGGCTCACGATAGCCTAATCAGGGTATTATCTCGACTTTTCCCCTGCCAGAATTTGACAGCAGTTACCTTCAAACTGCCCAGTCAAATTCAAGCTTCATATCTTGGACCAATCATGTTCCTGGGAAAGTGGGTTCTCATGTCCAGCTGTGGGAGTCTTCCCATAAAAAGACCATCCCAACTCAGTGGAAAGTGTTCCAGGTTTTTCCACTACCTGAACATCCCTGCAACCATGTTGCAGGCTCCCCCCCCCCCGCTCTGCTCCTTGGACCTTGGGTGCGTTTGCCCTTGGACCTCTCCAGGATTTCAGGCTGTGTGTCCTTCTCTAAAAGCTTCTCTGTTTCCTCCCCTTTACCTTTTATCAAGTGTACCCTCTTGCTGGGGTGCGTGTGCACACATGTGTGATTACTTACAGGATTTGTTCTCGGGTACTTAGTGTATGTTCTTTACATTTTTATTAATTTTATTTTGTATACAGTAAAAATTTTTGTTTTTGTTTACAATCACTCTTTCACACTCTCTTTCTTATAGTTTTATTGTGGAGTACCTCTACCAAGACCCATCCTTGTATACATAGACCAAGGCCCTGTGTTATTTCTTTCTGGAACCCTTTTAAAACTAATTTCTTCTTCTTTGGGTCCAGTTTGGGTAACACTTGTTCATCTGTTTACCTACTGCTGTGAGAACTGACTTTTACTGCTGCTATGAAATGTATGCTACTATGCAATTGCTATTTTATGTTGTGTTATTTATTCTTTTCCTGCTATTGTTAGCTATTTAACTTGCCACTCCTATATTTGTATTTGTAGTTGTGTTTGACACATTGGATACTTTCTAGGTGAGATATATATGTTTTAGATAAATAAATGTTATTGTCTGTCATAACAATGTTTCTATAGTCCCTGTCAATTAATCCCTTAGACTTCCTCTTGAACTGAAATGAAGACTAACTAGTGTAGTGTAATGGTGAAGAGTGTTGGAGCCAGTTTGGTGTAGTGGTTAAGTGCGCGGACTCTAATCTGGGAGAACCGGGTTTGATTCCCCACTCGCAGCTGGATGACCTTGGGCAAGCCATAGTTCTGTTGGAGGTGTTCTTGAAAAGAGCAGCTTTTGTCAGAGCTCTCTCAGCCCCACCTACCTCACAGGGGGTGTGTTGTGGGGAGGGGAAGGGAAAGGAGTTTGTAAGCCACTCTGAGATTCCGAGTGAAGGGCGGGTATAAATCCAATCTCTTCTCTCTTCTCTTCTTCTCCAGTTTGTGGGAGACCCAGTTTCAAATCCCCACTTGTGCCATGGAAATTCACTGGGTGATCCTGGGCCACTCACATGTTCTCACAAGGTTGTTGTGAGGATAAAATGGAGGAGAGGAGAATGATGTAAGCTGCTTTGGGTCCCCATTGGGGAGAAAAGTGGGGTACAAATGAATTAAATAAGTAAATATAGGCAACTGCATTAGTTCACAGTATCTTCTTGTTGTGCACGCCGAATTTCTCCCCTTCCTTCCCTTCATCCCCTTGCTTGGTTGTGTCCCCCCACTTTTGAAAATGAGAGTAGAAGCTTCTTGGGGCTTAACGCTTAGGGAACGCACAAACACCTGCTGGTCATACCTGGTTTGCCAGTGGCAAAGAGATAACTGATTTTTATTTTTACAACCAGTTCAATAGTTCATCGATCTTTTTGGGGTGTCTGGCGGGTTGTTCTATTATATGCCACACTAACCATGCAGTACAGTGCAATTGGCTTTCTGTGCATGCATGTTCTCACAGCCCTTGATTGAGTACTACTACCTCCCATCCTATCTGCATAATTACTCTGCTCAGCAGGCAATTGTTTAAATCGACAATTAGATCACTCACAGATCTTATACAACAGTCATCACTAAATGCTGTGTTTCAATAAAATCCTATACTTTGGTGTTCATCTATGTAGTCCTTGGTGACAATGGCTGCCAATTGGTTTGAATCTGCAGTACATATGGACAGTTTTGGGGAAATCTGATGCAAGGCAGTTGCACAGGCAATCGTGACTGCTTGGCATGAAGTGAACAGACAAGGTGATCAGCTCACATCTGATCACCACCTATGAATGTGTTAAGTTTGACCATCAAACATATTCACAGCAAAATCTGCAGCATCCCTACTCACACTTAGATGTGCACAGATGAAGCTGCCTTATGCTACATCAGATCATTGATGTATGAAGGTCCGCCTTGTCTACTCTGCTTGCCAGTGGATGTCCAAGTGCTTAGGTGAAGTCATTCACTTCACCTATTACCTGATCCTTTTACTGGAGCCGTAGGCAAAGTAATTAACACAACAAAGGTAATTGAACCTGGGAGCTGTAGGCAAAGTAATTAACACAACAAAGGTGCACAACCTGATTTAAGTGTACATAAAGCTTTATTCAGGAACTAACATACTTGAAGAGACAGACATAATGTCCTAACTATGTCATTAGCTGAGTGTGGAACTTCCAAGAACAAGCAGGATATTGTACTAAGAGTACTAATCTGGAGACAGACAAGAATGACACTTAAGAGAAAAGGTGCTGACCTCACTATCCTATCTAAGGCCCCAGTCACATGAGTGGGAAAATCCGCACTGGAAAGGAGGCATTTTAGAGGAGGAGCTAAAAGAAGCATGGGAGCGTGATCTTATGCTCCCCCGCGGCTCTGTTCTCCCTCCGTCGGCACCTGATCGCACTGGGGAGGCAACGGCATAGTCCCAGTGAGGCAACATGGCAGTCCCCCCTTAGTGTGCATGCGTGGGTTGTGGACCGCTGCAGGATGCTACGGGCTGCCGCCGCGTCTGCGATCCCATGCCCGGCGTTGCTGGGGATCTTCCGGGAACTCCGGTAAGTACTCCATTTTCCCTAGTACCTTTTTGATCTGCATTTTCAGCTGGATGCGATGGGTTAGGGGTGGGTGCACGACACTTGCCAGATGTTGGCGTCTGATTGCGCCGGTTTGATCTGCCCTTAATCCATTCCCTCTGCATACCTAATTCTCCTTGTGACCTGGGCCTACTAGTCTTCTTGATGCCTCCTGCAGAGTCTTCTTCTCTTGGAGAGCACGTTTGGTGTAGTGGTTAGGAGCATGGACTGTAATCTGGGAGAACCATGTTTGATTCCCCACTCCTCCACATGCAGCTGCTGGTGTGACCTTGGGTAAGTCTTAAGTTCTTTCAGAGCTGTTCTCCTAAGATCAATTCTTGAAAGAGCTCTCTCAGTCCCACCTACCTCACAGGGTGTCTGTTGTGGGGAGTGGAAAGGAAAGGAGAGTGTAAGCCACTCAGAGACTCCTTTGGGTAGTAAAGGGCGGGGTATAAATCCAATCTCTTCTTCTTGTTGTTGTTCTTTGTATACCAGACATTGCCTAGGAACTTCCACATGTAGCGTTTCCAAGTACTTACCGTGATCCGGCGGGGGAAACATGCTCCACGGCCGAACCATTCCTCCATGTAACACACCATGCCGTCGCCAGGAAGTGACGCTGGGTGACGCTTTGGCAATGGGACTGAAAACTCAATGGTACCATCGAGTTTCCAGCCCCATTGCCAGATCATCACCCGGCATCTCTTCCTGGCGACGGCATGGTGTGGTGCGTCTGTTGTCCCCGCAGGAATGATCCTGCGAGGACGTCTGTGTCCCCCGCTGAATCACGGTAAGTACTTGGGAAGCCTGTCCACATGCCAAACAGATGCTCTACCAATATGTTGATGAGGCTCTACCACGGAGCCTCTCCCCTTTTGAAGAAGATTACAGTATCACACACCTCTCTTTTCTTTCAACTAGGCAACTAACATTTAGTTTACAAATACCAATGTAAACCAGATTTTGACTCTGTCATGTTGGCTGCGGTCACAGACACAAAATAATCCACTTTCAATCCACTTCCAATGCACTTTCCAACTGGAATTTGCCAGTCCACACAGTAAAATCCAGTTGGAAAGTGCACTGAAAGTGGATTGAAAGTGAATTATTTAGTGTGTGTGACCACAGCCATTCTTTAATTGGAGGGGGGGCAATCCAGCAAAATGGAGCAAACAGTTAAGCATTAAGTGAAATGGCCAAGTTTAAAAACCTAGCAGACTGTCTATAATCAGAAGTCTCACTAACAGGAAAAATATTATTGTGTGTCCCTTTCAATTTCTTTGGTTCAAGAAAGATTCTCTTGCAGGTCATATCTATGCTTAACATATAAGAAAATGTAGTATGGTACCTGAGAAAATATTTGTCAGCGATGGATCTGCTTCCATAGATCCAGAGAGTGAGGGGTCAACACAGTCCTCTTTTCCAGGCCAGCAAACACAAGGAGAAGCTGAGGTTCTAGCTCTGCTAGTAGGGAGATCTTGTGCCCTGCATGCCAGTTATTATGCTGCTTATTCTCAAAATTATCAAATTCATGCAAGGGATTACCTTTACAGCTTCCATAACGCTGCGCCCATATAATCTCTCATTCTAATGGCATAATATTTCTGGAGCTTGAGGAAGGTACATCTCTCCTCCTTGGATCTCCCTGTTTGTATATGAGTGCCTTTAGTGAATACAGGCATCTCTCAGAGATTTCCCACAAGTTTTCATAACTGTTAATTTTAAAACTCATCATTATATTTAAGAATAACACAAGGAACCCATTCTTGTTTCTCTGCATTCTTTCAGTGGTGCATTATTGTGGCTAGATAATTATGCAGAGAAAACATCTTGATAGATATATTGGAGAGCAGAGGCTCAGACAGCATGAGAATTAAGCGGAACATTTGCCCTTCCATAATTTCTCCCCAAATTATGATGTAAGACTTCAAATACAGTAGTCTATACATTTATCATTTGATCAATTGTAATGTATGGTGGGGAAGCAAAATGCCCAAGTGAGCAAGTGAAACCAGAGCTGCTAAGGAATAACAATAAATACTTAGAAGAGCCTTTTGCCCATGTGTGGTGCATATTAACTATCATACATGATGTCTGGAAACCAAGGCATAATGTAGAGATAATATGAGAAAACTAACGAATAGGAAAAAATATTAATACAGAGAGATATGGAAAACATTATTCTGATTTGGAGTAAGACTGACAGGTAGTAGTATTCTTTATTTTATTTCCTTAGACTTCTTTTTCTGCATTGGTCCCAATGGGTTGGGATTTGTTGTTGTTGTTCAGTCGCACAGTCGAGTCCGACTCTTCGCGACCCCGTGGACCAGCTCCCGCCAGGCCCTCCTGTCTTCTGCTGTCCTTTTATCTTCGCAACTACCTTGAGGATTAGGATAAGGCTCAGGAGAATTCACAATGGCAAACCATGAGCAGCTTCTAAGTGTACGTTCAGTAGGGAACTGCATCCAAATCACAGCTCCCTGGTTAATGCACTTCTGTGATACATATGTTTCCAAACATGTATCCATTGTATGCAGAAGGTTTTTTTAAAAAAAGATGAATATGCATTAATATGGATAATCTTCAGTAAGCATTTCTGGACCAAGCAAAGAGAGTAACTGGATGCCAGAAGGGAACAAGAGCAGCAAGGCAATCAGATCTCTGCATCTGTACAAGTTCTGGCACATCTATATTAGAAGGGGTACATTTCTTTACATAAATGCACATATGGAACCCAAGATCTACTTGTGTTGAAGAAAGCGGGTTGGAAGATGTCTTAAGATTTTCCAGTGTGGAAACCTCAGGACCCAAAATGCAGTGGCCAGGCTATTGTAGTGCTGAAAGATTTGGACTGGCTGCCCATCTATTTCCAGGCACAATTCAAAGCACTGGTTCTTACTGTTAAGGCCCTAATTGGGGCTAGGGTACTTAAAGAATCATCTGCTCTCATACCGCCCAGCCTGCCAATTAAGATCTGCCACTCAAATCCCACTTCTCTATTGACTCAGCCTTCAGAGATCTGGAGGGTAGTGACAAGAGACAGGGCATTTTCTACAGTGGGACCTCACTTTGTAAATGCCTTCACCCTTGAGAATTGCCTGGTGCCTATTTAATGTCTTTTAGGTGACAAGCCCAAACGTATTCCACCCCCCCCCCGCTTTTAATTGGGAGTTCCTTCTTTCTAGCTGTTTTATGGGCTGCTTCTGGTCTGCCGTCTGTTTGATAGATAACATTATGTTATTTGTATACCCCTCGGCTTGTTTTAATGTCTTGTTTTTATATTGATAATTTATTATTTTAATTGTAAGCCTCTTTGAGGTGGACTATGAACAGGCAGCATAAAAATCTAAATAAATTAATTAATGAGTGGATTAGTGGTGCTGTCAGAAGACTCATGCCAAATCAGGCAGACCACACCAAAGAGCTCATTGGAAAGCTTAAAAAACTGACGTGAGAGCAGCAAAGAAAACTTTTTCTACCGCTACCATTACATCTTCTGAATCTCATCCAGCTAAATTCATTTGTGGAGCAAAGTAATTCAGCCATTACATGGAATGTTTCGGAAAGATTCTTTGCTGGTAAAATCTCTTTGGCCTGGTCTGACTTGGATTCCAGCTTGAATTAGGGATCCTTGAAACCCACTGGCTCACCATACAGTCTTGCTCACCAGTCACAAGCAGATAACTGATTTTTCATCATGCAGTTTGGCTGTTCATAAGCAGCTGAAGCCTATTTGCCAGGGTGCTTTTCTCTTACACAGACTGTATGACGCAGTGCAATCAGCAGTATCTCATGTATGTGCATTATCTCCACACAGCCTGAGGAAGTCCTAGTTTCTCCCCCTGCTACAGACCAGTTGCCATTATGAATTGCTTCACAGTAAATTGTTTAATTAAAGAGCAAATAAACCAGTTAATTATTTATAAACACTGTTTTTTAAAAAAATACCCTGCTGTTTGGTGTTTGTCAGAATCCATGGATCAATGTTTCACACATTTAGGTTCCACACAACCTTATAAGAGTTGTAGTCCCCACCAACGCCATTTATTTACCTCATCCAACCATCCACTACCTTGGGAAAGAACTGATTGTACCTACTGTGCAGATGTAAAGCAGTTTCAAAGCAAAACAAACTCTACAACCACAACTACTGTGCAGCCACAAAACTTGCTGTATGTTTGTATGTATCCCTTTGTAGACCATTTTGGGCACACTGTGTGAAGAAAGATTTATAAATATTTTAATTAATAAATTGAATGAGAAGAGGATGGGTTGTGTGAAGGAGAGACACCTCAGATTATTCCTTCATCAACTGTTTCTTTTTAAACTATCATTTGCCTGAGCTATTAATTTCTTTTATAGCTTGAGTATCTTGAAAGATGCAAGGCCACATGAAGAGACCTACAGCTTCAGAGAATGACTGCACTATTTGACAGGCTTGTTATATATGATCATGATATGAATTTTTTCATATCTTATTGAAGAATAGTTTGTACCAACTCTTTGATTATTCTTTTGATCAAACCCTCTTAACAGGAAATTTCACTGCTGTTATAAAACATCTGAACAGGAAAAAACCCTGAACTCTAGATGAATGTTTATACAGTCACCCTTGCTTCTCAATTATTTATCTATGTAGAGTCCAAAGCATTGCATGTTTTGTAGTTAAAGGTATGTCCATAGTGGCAGGAAAAAATTCATGACATTCATGACAGAATTTAAGTCTCTGAAAATCTTATGTTTCTTATTACCTGCTCCACTATTCCCAACTGTGGATGTATTTAGTTGCATGCATGTTAGTATGACTAATGCTCTCCCATGAGGGCAGAAATATTGTTGCTAGCAAGTCAACACAGGGACCAAATCAAAACCAATATCCATTGCAGGAAAGGGTGAAGAGAAGGCACCAAGGGACATCCTAGGAGGAGAGTGGCAAAGTGTTTCCAAGTAGGTCAGCAAAAGCTAGGTGAGAGGCGCAAAGTAATTATCACATTTTTCCTGTCCTAAGCACGAGGGACATTTTGTTTCAAGGCCAGCTCCTGTCTGCCATCTACTTTATATTATATGATGCCTGCTCAGAAAATCATAACATGAGAAAAATTCATGGGGAAATTTTAATAAATAAGATTTATGTGAGAGCACCGTTACTTACTAACTTAGTATGCCAAAACTGCCTAACCTTAAAAGAAAAAAAAAGAACATGTAGTAGTTCAAGAGTGATTCTTGGTGAACCACAAGTCTGTTACTCAACTTCTCTGGGGTAGTTTTTTTTTGGGGGGGTTGTATTTTTTATATGTGCATGTGTGCGTGCGTGCACCTGGAAGTCATGGTGTCCTCTGGTGACTGACCCCTACTGGGGCCTGGAGGATATTCAGAGAGGTGGCTGAATAAGGCCTGCCCCTGCCTCCCACCTCTGGCATTTCAAGGAGGCCTCCCATCCAAGTACTTGCCAGAGTCAACCCTGCTTAGGTTCCAAGATCTGATGAGATTGGGCTTGCCTGGGCTATCCACATCAGGGATCTCTGAGGTAGTTTTTAATGCTCATGAAAAATAGTGAGCGGATCATATTTCACACTGGCATAAAACTCAGGGTCACCTATTTTACATCCAGCTATACAGGAGTCCCTGGGAATGCAAGGTCAACCTTTCTTATTTCACACTAGTCCAACTGCACCATTTGCCTCTCCTTTCTATTATATAAAGTCAGGTAAGTATTTTTTGAACATCCAGGACAAATCAGGGAATTGTTCCCATCCTTTCTGAATTTCTTTTCATCATGGTATTTATGAAAGAGCCAAATGCCCTGTGTTCAAAAATATGACAAAAACAGGCTCTGTCTGATTTAATGCTCTACAATAATGCATCAAATATTGCCATAAAAAGAAAGTATGGCTTTCTTTTTCATTGTCACAGCATTTTAACACTAGAGCTGCTTATGCCTGCAGATGAATTCATTAGAAAATGTCATAATTAATTATGGCAATTTAAAGAACAGGCTTTTTAAAAGGGGAAAAAATTGATAATTGAGAGTAAGCAGGCATGGAAAATATGACAGAAAAAAACACACAATAAGACAATTAAAGATTTACACAAAACTGGTTCGGCATGTCTATGAAAACATAAAATCTCATTTTGGTTAACCCAATAGTTAACCTCAGGGTAGACTCTTAGGACCTACTGAGACTTTTCTTTTAATTTAATTTTTTTTTACATTTCCTCCAGACATCAAGAGCTGTGAAAACAAAAACCAGAGACAGTGATCCAGGACTTCATGGAATAGGGTTGCCAGGCTCCGAGAAACCCAGGCTCTTAGGCAGGGTTTGCTGATGTCATGGAACAAGAACTATAATATCAGATAGGAATACTTTGGGTCTACCCAAACCAAAAATATACCTGAAAAACACCTTATTGGTATTTTCCAGGTATATTTCAGCATCCCAAATGTATCTGGACTTCTTCAGGAGAACCAAAACCTATCCTCCAAAAAATCCAGGATATATTTGGGAATTGCCATAAACCCCAGAATAACAGCTGAGGGGCTGGAGCAGATTGCTCTTGCCGCTGAGCTGTTTTTGGGCTTTCTTCTGCAGCCCCTTTAAACAAAACAGCCAGGGGCACTCTCCCTGCTGGCTCAGTTGGAGCTCTTTTGGGCTGTAGGATCAGCTACTCTGCTTGGCAATCTGATTTAAACTGGGCTACCCAACAGAGCCTGAGTGGAGCCTGCAGGGAGAACTCTCCCAACAGGATCAGCTACTTTGTGATCTCTTTTGGGCAATCCGGTTTAAAGGGACCACACAAAAGAGACCCAGCTGAGCCTCCTCTCAGTTGTTCTTGTGGCTTTGCTGCTGCTTTTTTTCTCTCTGTATTTTTTCAGTTTAAGTCTATTGGGCCCCTCAAAAAATTCAGGCTTTCTGAAAAATTCCAGATCTGAATACTTTATCGGCAGGGGTCATTTCCTGCAGGTGCACACAGGAGCGGAGCTCCGGCAGTAAAGAGTCCAGGGGGCGGGCACATGCAACAAGCCCCACCCCCTGCTCCCAGCAGCCCTCAGTCAGAGTAAGAAGCAGCCGGGTAAGTTACAGAGCCCCCCCCCCGCCTCCCCGGTCCAAAACAGTCCAGTGGCACCTTTAAGACGAAATTTTATTGAGATACAAGCTCTTCCTCCTCTGCGAGGACAGATCTGCACGTTCCCCCCCCCCCAATAGCTAGCAATCCAAAACAGTCCAGTGGAGCCTGAGCATTGGGTGTTGCCTTCTGACACACTTCTGGTGATGTCAGGGGGTGTGGCATATGCTAATGAGTTATGCTAATGAGTTATGCTAATGAGCTCCTGCACCTCTTTTTCTACAAAATGACCCCTGTTTATCGGTATTGAGATCCAGTTTTGGGGAGGAATCCAGAAAGTTTGAGGGGTCCAATAGACCCAAACCAAAAATACTGAGAAAAAAATAGCACACCCCTACATGCCACTAGTATTTATACTGCATAGTGTCTGTGAATGTGTATAGTCACAGTCACTTGACTTTGAAGAGACAAACTATTCACCATATAAAAAAATCACATTAGTTATGTGCAAAATATCAAATGTAATTGAGCTATGTCGAATCATTGCTTCCTAACTCCAGTTTACATGTGCAGCAGGTACCACAAACAGACATGTATTAAAAGAAGCCTTCAAGTGTGTGAGCTAGGTTACAGCCCTGCAATATCAACCCAACACCCTGAGGTCCTAGAAATAAGCACCCAAATCAGACTGAAGGCCCGAGATTTGATAACTTTACCTATTCAAAACACTCCCAGCCACCAGATATTGGGAGGGGAGTCCCAGGAAGGAATCCCAGGAAGCATAGAGATATACGTTAAAAAGAGGTTTAAAAAAAGCTTTGAAATACATTTTGAATGCTGTTTAATGCATGGGTGACTATAGCATATCAACAAACCTAGTGTGGTTGTCTGGCTTGGATTCTGACTGTTTTGAGGTAAAGGTGAGATACATAAATGTTCTCAATAAATAATTGACAATGCAATCCTAACCATGTGTACTCAGAAATAAATACCATTGAGTTCAATGGAATCCACTCTTTTAGTCAGTGTGTTTAAGATAGCAGCCCTAAGCTACAGCTGTTGACTGGTTGCTCTACTGAGGCTACCTCCACCTCTTCCTGATGAGACATAAGCTATATTGAGATGGCTTAGGGAAGCCACCTCAGGGTCCCGGTCACATGGAGAATTTGCCGTGCGAGAGGCACGACTGCCGGGCGGATTAAAAGGGCACAATCATACAGCAACATCTGATAAGCATCGCACGCCTGTCTCCAACCCGTAGGGTCTAGCCGGAGATGCGGAGTTAAAAAGTAGCTGGGAAAGTGTAGTATTATCCAGAAAATGCATTGCGCAGGCAGGCGTCTGATCACGGAAGCACTGGTATCCCGTCACATTCGGCGCCCGTCTCCATCCCACCGGATGTTTTCTTGTAAACTTTCGTGATATGCGCACAAATGTGCACGCGCACAAACACAGTACTGCTTCATTGCCATGCTTTGCCATCACCATGTGATCGGCGGCTGACAGCCTGAGCACAGAGCCTCGGGGGAACGTTGGATCGTGATACTGTGCTTCGTTTTGCTCTGGAGCAAAAAGCCTCACTCCCCACCCCCCCGGATTATCTTGCTCGTGTGATCGGGGCCTAGGTTTGGGAAATTTCTGCAGATTTGAAGTAGAGCCTGGAGAGGGCAGGGTTTGGGGAGAAGAGGGACCTTAGCAGGCTATAATTCCATAGAGTCCAACCTTCAAAAGAGCCATTTTCACCCAAAGTCCAGGGCTAGCTCCCCTCCCCAACAGCCTCCATCCCGCCAGGCAAACTGTGAGAAACCTATTGCCCAAAGGCCCTTACCCAGAGAAGGGACAGCAGGGAAACCAGGAGCAGTGGCCAACCTATTGAGGCAAGCAGCAATGGACCCCAACTAAGCAGAAGCTCCCACTGCTGCTAGAGAGGAGGTTGGATTTTTGGGCAGCCTGGCAACAGCCTACATAAATGAAGGCCCACAGCTGGGAAGGATCGGAGTAAGAAGAAGATGGAGGAGGGAGGGAGGACCTGATACCTTTAAAGTCCAGAAGAGAGAGCAAAGGACAGGCAGCCCTGAGAGTGTGTACCTACCCTCTTTTTATCACTTCCAGGAAGAGGTGGGGCTGAACTCTAATTGAGGCCAAGGTCCAGGGAGTGGGGCCAAAGGTCATACATTAGGGAGGCTTCCAAGCTAGGCTGGGGAGTGAAAACTGGGTGGAACAGACAGGGCTCCAAGGATGCCTGAATCCCGTCTCTTTCCCATTCTCAGACCCACAGGGAGGTGCCTGAACCCTGTTTCTTTCCCATTCTGAGACCAACAGGGAGGCCAGCCCAAACCTCTGTAGTCTGGAGATCAGTTTAATTCCAGGAGATCTCCTGGCCCCACCTGGTGACTGACAAGAGTAGATGGGCCACTTTTTCAGATTGCTTTCCTTCCCAGAAGGAGGCAGTGGCAACAGTGATGTTTAAGGAAGAGGTGAGTGAGCCAGAAAAGAAAGCACATAGATGGAGGACATGTCCTTTCATTACTTGCTTTCCAGACTTGTTGCTGCTGTAACCTACATTTCTAGCTGCTGTTTCTGAGGGTATGAAAGTGTCCCACATCAGGTAACTGGCTGCAGGGCTCTTCATTCCCAGCAGAAGAAGCAGAAGGTGGAAGCAGATAATAGCATTTAACAGTGCTGGGTTCACAGACATGCTATATGTTTGTTAAAAAGAGACCTCAGAGCATATTCAGAGTGATGCAAGCCTGTTTTTACTGTGTATCGGTACACACCCCAAGATGCAACTTCGCAGAGCCCTGAGGCTTTCTGAGTATCTCTGGTCAAGTCATTATGTCTTAAGAGAACCGAAGGAAGGACAAACAGTACAATTCTATGTCGCATTACTCCATTCTAAGCCTATTTAAATCAGTGGCCTTGGACTGGAGTAACTCTTCATAGTATTGCACTGAAAATTATTCTCATGACTGTTCCTCTAAAGCACAGCACAACATAAATGTGACAAATACATTTGACTTCCTTTATTGGACATCAGGGGAAAGCTACAAATGAAATCTAGATAGTCATTGTAGACTATCCAGTTATCCGGTGTTTACACAGAAGGCCGATATTTTGGATATATTTAAAGTAACAACTGGTATAATTTAAAAGAGCATGAATGCTTTGCAGGATGTGGAATGGCATTGTGTAGCCCGGTTTCATCAGATCTTGGAAGCTAAGCAGGGTGGGTACTTGGATGGGAGACCACAGAGGATATATTTAAAACATTTGACTTGGCATTGTTGTTTTCTGTAGTCACTGGGCAATGAATGACCTTTATCACTTTCCTTCAACAGCTAAATAATATGGGGAAATAGGTGGTGGAGATGGGATTGATGTGGTAATAGAGATCACAGGCTTTCCAGTCAGTTACTTTAACAGTATTTGATTAGATTATATAATAGGCTGTCAGTTTCCTGAACTTCTCTTAAGTTGCTATACTTAGGAAAATCCTTGCTTCTCTGCAATAGCTTCCTGTATTTGCTTCCTGAACATTTGATTAAATAACAAGAGGACTGTTTTCATTAATCCTTAGCAGTCCCTTTCCCTTAAATGGCATGTGTAGTGAGTGACAATTCATCTATTTCAAAGGAGGCACATTAATTCAGAATGGGTGGCACCTCTCAAGGCAGAATATCTGTGTCTCTGAAGGTTTTTTGTTCAGATGCAATCTGCCAGTCAGGTACCCTGGAATAGGCAGACTTTAAGGCTGATTAATTTGATGCTGGACATGCCCCAATAGTTACTGCATGCATTCCTAACTTCCGATAGAAGCCAGAAGAAGTCCTCTTATTTTGCAGTGTCCCAGAGTGGTCCTTGTCAGCCATGTGGACAAGCTGTCAGGATCAAAACACTGGATGGGGATTTTCTACTTTGGTTACTTTGGATGTTTTACAGCAGGGGTGAGAGACTTTTTCTGGCTCTTTGCTTTGAACTGGTGGCTATTTTAAAATTGAATATGCAAGAATGGTCAGAATGGAGTTTTGCTGGCAATCCTTAGTTTGTCATGTGTAACTCCTTTTGATGTTTCTGATATTTTATAAGTATACTGTTTATTTTGCAGTTTACACATTTGTTAATGCTGTACTGAATATTGTTTACAATAGTATGCTTGTCACATTTTTCATATTGTGGGTTCAGGTGGTGTTTTCATTTTGTAATTTACAATACACCCCAATTTTAGATATACCTTCTTGTGCTTGTATACTTTGAGTTCTATACTGCAATGCCCCATAGCTGTCCTTTTCAGCCATTTGGACCAGTTGTCAGGACCAAAACGGTGGATTGGGCTTGTCTACTTTGTTTGCTCTGGTGTGTCAGCCATGTCTGTATGTTGACCAGCTGCAGCCTGATTGGCTTCTATGATGATCTAGCAAGCTACCCAGAAAGTTCAGACAGGCTTCAGGATCAAGGCTTTTTGAGCAGTATTGCTGCCATTTCATATCACCAGGCTTTTCTTTTTTGACTGCCTGCTCCCTGGATCAGTCCTTGCTCATCTATCTGCTTGACCTGCTTCACTGCCTATTTGCCCTTTTGAGTCCACCTGCAGTCCTGATATTGGCTGACTTCAGCATTGAGTTCATCCATGAGGTGAGGTGAGGTGGCTGTCTCAAGCAGTAGATTCTGCCCAGGAGCTGAAGGAACTATTGCACATCATCTCTCCCCTCACAAACCATCATGACTTCCTCAGCTCTTGCAACATTCTTCCTCATTTGACTGTGCAACCATCATTTTGGTGCTCTAGCAACACTGGGCAATGCCCTAATGTCAATAAATTCTGGGAACTCATACTAAAAGAAATAAGGATAATTATCGGTGAATCTCTCCCCTTCTTCCCAGAAACAGTATTGTTGGGATGGTGGCCAGATGCCCCAACTCATGAAGCGAATACAGAAAGAACTGCATTATTATTAGCAACAGCCAGATTGGCATTAGCTACACACTGGAAAAACATCTCAATGCCTTCCATACAAGCCTGGAGAACTCGGCAATGGGATTATTTAATGCTGGGTAAACATTTAGTTCTAGTGCTCAAATGTAATTTAGGAAAAATTTATTGATCTTTGGTGCCCAGTAGTCACTTATCTAATGATATCCTTCCAAAAAATAAATTATTTATTTTTTACTTCCCTGTTGCATGTTGTTATATGTAACCAAGAATGTATGCTATTGGCAGTCACCCTATAAAGTTGTAACTGTTTTCATTTTTGATCACGTCTAGTCAGAATACTATTCTGTCATCACTTAGTAAAAGCTTGTTTAAAATGTCTTTTAAAAAATATGTAACCAAGAACATACACTATTAGCAGAGTCACCCTGTAAAGTCATAACTAATTTTCCCCCATTGTCTAGTCAAAATTCTATTCTATTTTCACTTGATAAAATGTTGGCCTTTTGAACTGTTATCAGTCTCTGTTCCTGAATTACTTCATATTTGTTATTATGGTACTGTACTGGTTTCTATGTCCCTTCTATGGCTTTATTGCTTAGTTTGTGATTTGTTTGTTGTAAAATTTGGAAATAAGAAATACATTTTAAAAAACCACTGGGCAAAAGGTGGGAATGGTGGGGGGGACAGTGAAGTAAGGGGTGGTGGCAGGAGCCAAAATGTCTGGAGCTGTCACAGGTTTGCTTGTATAAGTTCCGTAAAACATCAGTCTGTTATATTTAATTAGTGTCTGTGTTTTATGTTTACTTCCTAGGCTAATTTCCTTGGATTAGTTCTGGCTCTTGACTCTTGGCCTGAATCCTCCAAAATGTCCCTGATACCATTTTATACCAAAACATGCATGGTGGAAATAATATGCTATATAATGTCAACCCAGCAATTTCTTCTGGACATAGAGGGACTCCAGTGCAGACATGCAACACTTTCACTTGCGACAGTTCATTCTTCACAATGGCCAAGGTCATTCCACACATTCTCAAAGCTACCCCTCCACTGTGCTCATTCTCATCAGACTCACTGAAGTCACATTGCAGAATTCTAGCTTTAAAATCTGTAGACGTTTTGGGGGATGAAGGCTTTCTGGAGAACTTTATCAAGGTCTTAAACATGAACATCTGGCTCTTCCAGCTGACTGACTGCCCTGCCATGCTTATATTAAAATTGATGCCATTTTCCTTAGGTAATGTAGAGAGAAGAAAAAGAGTTCACATCGGTTCTTGCCACGCTGCAAGAGAATTTAAATCTATGACCTTATGGTGTTTAGTTTAACGGGGCCAGGATATGAATATTTTATCCAGTGTTTTCCAAACAGGAAGGAACTCGTAGATGTTAGGCAGCTCATCTGTGGTTAAAATAGAAGAATGTGGGAGTATTTCATTTGGAGCCTTGCACCTGGAATCTCACAGAGCCAGATGGGATTCTTTTCATCCTGGGTTTACCGGCCCTAGTGAATTGTAGCTTCAGACATTCCGGCTGCCTGTTTGGCAGAGAAGCTCCATGGTGCCAGTTTCACAGATATCTGTGTAGCATTATAATGACATCTTGGAAATGCAGATGGAATATTGATGCTACATACTTGTTTGTGTGGGCTGAATGATTATCTAATACATCTACCATGAATTCAACTTCCTGAGGGTAATTTTTGATATGGCAGGTTTTTCTTCACAAAACAGATCCACAAGGTATTCCCATGACAAAAAAGGGCTGTTGAGTCAGCTTCCATCTCTTTATCCTCACAGGTGTGACAGGGGATGCCATCCCACTTCCGAGAGTCTTTTGGGGATTTCTATAGCATAGAGTCTCTGCTATACTTGATGTATCATAGATTACCTGAACTGATCTCATGAAAGAAAAATACATTATTGGAAGCAAAATTTAGAGTAAATGTTGCAGTTTTGTGCATTTGGAACATTTGTCCAAAAATATGGCCTGCCATTTGTGGGGCCGGGCGGGGGAGGAAGAGGCTGGCCAGTCACCGGGTTGGAAAGGGGTGGGGCAGGGCGAGTGGTGGGAAGGTGGGCACCTTCCCTCCCTCCCCAGGCCAATCACTGGCAGCTGGGAGGCCGGAGGGAGAGGCCAGGGTATAGTGACCCGGGCCACTCGCTGTCCCCCACCCCGAACCATCGGCGACTGGAGCTGCTTGGGGCGACTGGAGCTGCTGCTGCTTGGGCGACGGGGAGCTGCTTGGGTTGAATGAGCGAAGGACAGTGGCCAGGTACTGGCAATTCTTTGGGCTTCCTCCGCTCGGACCCAGCTCCCTCCCCCGGGGTCTAAGGCCGCTCCATTGGCAGTATAAGGCTGGCCAAGCCGCTCCATCCCAAATACGACCTGGAACCGCAATTGCTAGTGTTTTGTTGAACGGATATTTATCCTGCCCTTCCTCTACACAGCTCAGTGTGCAGTTCATGTTTCTCCTGTCCTCCATTTTAATCTCACAGCAACTCTGTGAAGTAGATTAGACTGAGAGAGAATCTCTCTCAAGGTAAAACAGTAAACTTCAGGGCAAGTTTATTGCTATGTATTTTTTAATTTCATTTTATATTCCACGTTTCTCCCCAAAGGGGACCCAAAGTGGTTTCAATGCACTTTGCAACTGGATTTCACTGTTTGAAATGGCAAAATCCACTTGCAAACAGTCACTGAAGTGGATTGAAAGTTCTTTATTTAGCATGTGTGAAAGCACTAAGAACAGAATGAAGTGTAAGAGATACTTCTGTTGCTTACAGTCTCAAGTATCACATATCTGACATAGGTACACAAGCAGCATGGAAGAGAAGAGAAAATCAATGAGAACTAACAATCTGAAAGAACTATTGAAAAACCAAAAACCCTTCTCACAAAAAGATGTATGGTGATTTATGTGGTGTTGGGGAGCAGGCCTCCTGTCCTCTGTGGTGCATTCATTTCAACTGCATGGCTTGGATCTCCAGGATGGTTTCTGTGAATGGAACGACTTCTGCTCATGGAGCACTACTTCCCACCTTCTTCTGTAGCCCCAAATGCTCTCCAAAATGTTGCTTAACTCTCTCCAGGGAACAGATTTTTGAGGGTATTTTGGGCTGCAGAGGAAGAGGAGGTAAGAAACTTGGCTCAATGGATGGAAATTGTTCAACCCAAGGGAATAGTTTATCAGATCCAAGCCACAAAGCTTGTTCACAGAAGTAATCTACGAAATGGAAGTTTAATCCGGAGAATTTCATCATTTTGTCATCCAGTGTTCTTCTGTGGACTTCTTTTTCATCTTTTTAAACTGTACCTAGAAGGAAATATTTATGAATATTGTTGGTCACTATATCTTTATACTTACCTTATTGTAATGAATTATAAGCACAGTTTGTACAGTTTCCTTTGGGTCTTCTTTTGTTAGTCCAATGCTCTAGCCAACACATCACACTGGCTCCTCAAGAACACCGGTTATACAGAGTGACTGTTGTTATAAACAAATAAGCCTGTGCACTAGGTACTCAAGCTACAAATTGCTTTGAGGAAAAGTTATCTGTATTAATAACTTTTGCTTTAGTGATTATGAGATATAAAACAATGAATGTTCTCATTTCATGCTGCTATTCCACTGCTGAATACATACAAGGTTAAATCTGGCTAAGAATCTTTTCACTGGCCAGCCCACACACTGAAATCCTCCTCATCCACCTCTACCTCGGAATCTGAAAAGATGCCCTTGGATGCATGACGAGCAAATTCAGCTGGTGAAGGTTCTCAGAATGCAGCTACATCCTCTTGATTTCCTCTTCTCATACAAATATCTGATCCCCAGAAGCCTTGCCAAAAAAAAAAAGATGCTGCAAGACTGTAAGCACTAAACCCCAAGCTCACAGTCCATACCATCACTCACCACTTGACACAAATCAGGTCCCCACTTTCTTTTGATCTATATTTTCATGTTCTACATACCTGAATATGATGCTTAAATCTTCAATTAGAGATAGAGAAGGTTGTCTCTGTAATGTATAGCAAGTAATCGGAACTTGTTTGTAAGAATGAAACACTTTTTAAAAAAAGAGCTGAAGAACTTTAAAGAGATGTACCTTTGAGGCAGGGAGAAGAATATCACAATTTAACTTCAAAATAGGGGTTCAAAACTATCAGGTTTCATCCACATTCATTTACTATCATAAAAGCATGAATGGTATGGCTAGCTAAAGCTAATGCTAAAACATGGACAATCTGATTATAAACAGATTCCCTGGCAACCAAACTTTGGCTTCTGCTAGATGCAATACCTTCTAACCAATGAGCATCTCAGGAAACTGCCACAGTATTGCATTTGAGTGCTTTCAGCAATTTAACATTTGAAGATGTTTTGAGTAAGAGAATACATTTCCTGCTCATCTCTAGGCACATCAATAGGTAACTGTGATTTTTCACATTCAGTTTGGACACAGTATTCCACACAGTATTCCACTGGGGCCTGGGACCCCTAGTTAAGCTGCCATAGCACTACAACTAATGGACATCCCTTAGCAGAGATAGATTTATGCACAACCTAGGTAAGCTACGCTTTAGGTCCCTCAAGATATGAGGGGCCTCTAAATTTAAAAAAAATACTAATAATTACCAGACTACCATTTTTGGTAATGCTATGTGGCCTCTTAAACATACTCTAGAGCAGGGGTCCCCAACCTTCTGGCAGATGGGGGCCGCAATAGAGTGCCCCATGCCTAAAGAGGGCCACATCTTAAATCAAAATGTAACAAAATTGTTAACCTACCTATGTAGATCAAAAGTTAATATTCGGGGTCAATGAAGAAATGTTAACTTGAACGCAATCCATTTTGGAACAACATTTTACTGTGGAATCCTTTTATCTAGCTACACATCCTTACCTAATCAGTGTCATTATCATGGCTGTTTTCTGTTAGCCATGGCATTAATGTCCAAATCAAGGTTTGTGACAGACACCCTTAAAATGTAATGTAAACATTCCTCTGTAAGTCTTGACCTATGCTTGGATTTCACAATTTTTCATCTTGTTGTCACAGATGTTTCTGGTGCCAAAGACTGTGAATATGCCTGCAGCAAATTTCTTTAGGTTAATAAATATATCGGGTAGAGCAGTCCTTCCCTCTCAACCCAAGGGGCCACTCACCAGCTCCTGCAATTACAACTGCATGAGAAGGCTCCTAGCTGGAGTGGTGTGGAGTGGGGGAGGAGAGGGAGAAGCGAGCAAGGCAAGAACTCAGAGCCACCAGCTCTCATTGAGGAAGGAAGAATGCTTTTCCCTGCAGCAGCAACCTTACCAGTTACCTTGGAAGCCACTTGGAGGAGCCTTGATGGGCTCAGTATGCAAAACACTTTGTATTAGAGTTGCCAGCCCCCAGGTCCCAGCAGGGGTTCTCCCGCTTTTGGGGGATCTGATCCACCCCACCCCAAACAGGGGCATTCTCGCATTGTGTTGGCAATGTCATGCAGCAATGCTCTGGTTTTGGGGCAAACGCTATGATTTTGAAGCCAAAAAACCCATAGAATTTTCGCCCCAAACCCAGAACATTTTTCACAATGCCACCAACTTGATGACATCACTTCCTGGTGACATCATCACATCAAGGATGTTGCATGCAAGGTCCCACCCACCCATAGAACCCCCCCACCCCCACCCACTGTGATTGTGAGGGGACCTGGCAACCCTACTTTGTGTCCTTTTTGTTTTTTTGCAAAAATGCCAGCCCTTTTATTGTCCTTTCCCACCTTTTTTGCAAAAACAGGCCAGATATCTCCTGTACCCATTCACACAACTGCTTTATCTTCCATATACACATATATAGCCTTTGTCATGCCCGCAGTGCAGCCCAACCCTGTAGACCCTGATCCCGGAGATTCTGCGCCCTCAACGTCCGAGGATGAGCTCCCTGCACCCCTTGAAGCACCAGACCTAAGTCTTGTGGAGGAGGAGCACCAGCTCCCAGGAGAGTTTACACCCGGAGAGCCAAGCATGAGCACCACACCTCCTGATTCCCCCCCACCGGTGGCTCATTTGCGCAATCAGAGGCGACGGGACATGTCAACCCGGCGTAAGGAGGTGCGCATGAGAGGTCGACATCCTCTCAGCCCAGACTACTGACCAGAGCCAGGAACCTGTTAGCGGCTGGTAATTGGCTAACAAGCGGAATGGGCTTTTTAGGCGGCTCTCTCAGGTTCCCAACTTGTGCTGGCAACTAATCACGTAGACTAAACGCTGCACCCCGGATCCTGTGTTCCTGTCTCCTGGTTTTCTCTCGGACTTCCCGGCTCCTGACTTTGGCTTGTGTGACGTTGTTTCCACGGCTCCCCAACTTTGGACTGTGTACCCTGACTTTGATGAGTGGCTTCTGAACTCTGCTTGCAATCTCCGGTAACCCTAGACTGTGTTTTGACTTGGCATTCTGGACTCTGCTCTGTCTCATCTGGTGCCCTGACCCTGGATTGTGTTTTGGACTTTGCGTACCCTGCCTAGCCTGCCAGCGCAATCGTGACAGCCTTCAACATGGTAATGCATGGAGAAGTGAGTGAAAAAGCTGAGTGGGTCTGAGGGAAAATGCCTTGAGGTTGATAGCAGCAGACAAGCAGTTTGGAGGGCTGCACAGAAAGAGGTTGGGGAATGCATGCAGTCTGTGGGCCACAGGTCAGGGACCCCTGCCTTAGAGCCTCAGTATGTCTCAACCTATCCCTGACCCTTAGGGATGATCAACAAGGAGACAAACTTTGTTTTCAGGCCCATGTGGGTGAAGGAAGCCATGGCTGGCTGCACTGAGTAAATGTTGTGATAGATCTGGTTTTGCTACTCTGTAATGTGTGAAAAGACTCATAGATTGATCTTGGCATACAGCAACACTGTGAGCTGTTGGCTCAGTGGACAACTGGTGTGGTGTAGTGGCTAGAGTGTTAGGACCCAGGATAACCTGGTTCCAATCCCTTGGTCTGCCATGGAAGTTTGCTAGGTAGGGTTGCCAGCCAAGTGCTGGCTTCTGTTGGGGGGCTAAGAGGGGTGGGGCAAAGCAGATAACCATTATCCTAGTGGAATCCTAGAGTTTCACCCCAACATTATGATATCACTGCCATATTTGTGCCAGAAGTGATGTCACACCATCCAGGTGACAGCAGTTCTCCAACATTTTCTGCCTGCTATCCTACCAATCAATGGGCAAGATTGGGCATTGCCAGCAAGAACACCTGGTAGCCCTATGCCAGGGAATGTTGGGACCATCATGCTCTTTCTCTTAGCCTCATGTACTTCACAAGGTTGTTGCTGTGAGGTTAAGGTGGAGGAATGGAGAAACAATGTGATAAGCTTACTTGGCTCCCCATTGGTGAGAAAAGCGAGATATACGTTAAAAAAAACCCACCCTAAGGCCTGTGAGACCTACATTGTACACTTATGGGTGCTAACTCCCAGCAACCTGGAGATCTGGGGGGGTGAAACCTGGATATGGACAGGATTTGAGGAGGGGAAAGACCTCAGCAGAGTATAATGCCAGAGAGTCCACCCTCCAAAACAGCCATTTTTTCAAGGGGAAATACAACATGCCCCAACTGGAGGTTGGCAGCTCTATATGCATCTGCAATCTGCACACTGTCATAGAAGCTGTGTCAGCTACTGCAGCAGAGCTTTGCCTGGCTAAGTCCTGCATCGCTTTTGGGTAAAGAACTATAACCTGTTCATTGACCTTTTCTGCTGCAGAATATTAATGCTACCCACATCCCTGATGAGCTGCCAAGAACTCTTGATCTGTTTTGGCTCCTCTTACTTATGTATATTTGATACAGGGCAGTTTGGCCTTGTCAGTGAAGCAATGTGAGACTTTGAGTTTTCTGATGACTACTCTTCAAATTCCCACATTTTCTCCCCCTGTGTCTTAGGGAATTGAGTCATCTAGATATTCAGAAGATTTTAATAAACTGAAATCCAATTTGCACAGAATGTTAGGGCCCATTCCTTATATCCGCCCACCTGTGCCTAGAGTAAATGTAGCCATAATACTCTCAGCAGCTCTCTCTGGCACATGAATTCTGAATAAATTTCGAAGCCCCCTACCTTCCAACACATAGGAAATGAGATTAAACTAATGATTAAAAATGGGTACTGAAAAGTTAAGATTTCCCTTCTGGTCTCCCATCCAGATTCTATTGTCCAAAGAGAATTCTTGGATTCCATCCAGCCATTTGGTTTGTTCTGTATTAATACATAATTAAAAAGAAAGAAAACAATCACAGATGCAAATCAGGATGATAAATAGCATGGCTGACCATTTGAAGCACAATGTAATGAAATGCCAGGTTCCTTCAAAGTAAGTCTACATGCCAGCATTTTACAATTTGTTTTATCCATGGCAAGAGGAATGGGGGACTGGCTAGAGAAGGACTGTGGTTCATTGCTAGAGCACATGCTTTGAACATAAAATGCCCCAGGTTTATTTATTGACATATGTTGTTAAATAATATCCGTGATCAGGTGTTGGGAAAGATCTGCATGGAGAACTGCTGCCGGATAGGACGACTCTGACCTAAGTGGACCAATGGTCTGACAATGCTAGGAAACAACTCTGTATGTAGTACATAAGACAACTTATGTCAATCATTATTGTTCAGGTGGAATTCTGACAATTTTGTATGCTCAAGAAAACAAGAAACTTGCTCTTCCTCTTTCTGCCCTTCCAAATTCCTTCAAAAGTGGACAGGTTTGTTTCCTAAGTAAGGTCTATTGTCAGTGCCCCCTTTGTCTAAGGCATGATCTTCAAAAGCCCAGGCTCAGGGAGTTCTGACAATTTTGTATGCTCAAGAGAACAAGAAACTTGCTCTTCCTCTTTCTGCCTTTCCAAATTCCTTCAAAAGTGGACAGGTTTGTTTCCCAAGTAAGGTCTATTGTCAGTGCCCCCTTTGTCAAAAGCCCAGGGAGTTTCCAGTTTATGGCAGCGGGCTGAGCAGTCGCACCTCCCGGACCTCCCGGGGGTGAAGCTGCGCTCTGGCTGAAGGAGGGGGTGCGCAGGATCATCACCCCCCCCCCCAGAGAACTGGCTGAAGGGGCTCTGGCCATGGGACTCTCGAGGGGTTGCCTCTTCGCCAGCGCGATGACAGGGAATTGAGGCGCCTCTCTGTCCCGAAGGTTCTTCATGCTATGAGACCGAATGGAACCAAGCGACGCTGACCGGGGCAAGCACAGGAGTTCGAGCGAAAGAAACAGAGCTTAAATGAGGTCTGAGGACCCACTATGAACATGAATTCAATCTAAGCATTTAAATAAAAGGAAAGGAAAGCTCCCCAAACCCCCCACGGAACAGAAAGTGAGGCGAGCAGGGGAGGGACGCCTCCCAAACGCACGTACTTAAAAGTGAATTGGAGGGGGGGAGCGGAAGAAAAAGCGAATAAAACTGTTAAGAAAGACTTACCAAGGCGAGTTCGAGTGTACAAGCATATATTCAGAGACTTTTAAAATATCGGTTAAAGTAAGGGACCTCAGACAGGTAGAATGCCATAGACTCCACCCTCCAAACCAGCCATTTTGTCCTGGGTAACAATTGCTGCCAATCTCCAGGTGAGGGCTACAGATTACTCACAATTACAACTGCTCTTCAGGTAGCAGAGATCAGTTCCTCTGGAGAAAACAGTGGACTCTGTCATTATACCCTGCTGAGGTCACCACAGCAAATTGACACTGTTTGCCCAAAGCCAGAGCACTGCCCCAGAGCCTCTTTCTAGATCCCGTTGTATTGCTTTCACAACGGGCTTTACTGCTAGTTTGAAATAAGACAAAAGAGAAAGAAGTACAAAGATTTAATTCTTTTTCTCCAGACAAACACAATTGGATACAGATGGCTAACACCAGAAGACGTGATCTTCAAAATCAAGGATAAAAAGGAAAAGATTGACTCTGTTCAGAAAGCACGGAAATTTTTGAGAGTCCAGATGGGAAAGCCAGAGGAGGAAGAAAAAGAAGGGCTGGACAGTAAGTCCAGCGGTGAGCTGGACTCTGGGTCTTGCAGAGAGGACTCTCTATCAGAGAAAGGGGCAGCCGCCCCTAAAAGTCCTTATAAACTGCGGAAGAGACTGGGCAAGGGGAAATGAAGACTGAAGGACTCTGAATTGTGCCTTTGAAAAACGTTTGGGGTTTTTTTGATACTAGATGCTTAGGGGTCTTTCGGGTTAACAGTGATAGTTAAGATATGAAAAAGATAATATTATAGTTGAATCAGTTCATAATGGGATTAGCGTGATTGAGAGATAACGTGTGCCAAGCTAACTAGATGATCTCCTCTCTTGGGTTTTTAGATAGTAGTGGGTATCTTTTCTTTATCCCTTAATGTAGTCCCCTTCCCTATTTCTGTTGTAGTTTGTAGTCTTTATAAAAATGCAATAAAAAAATCCCCTCC
Organism: Gekko japonicus; assembly: GCF_001447785.1. Lineage (NCBI taxonomy): Eukaryota > Metazoa > Chordata > Lepidosauria > Squamata > Gekkonidae > Gekko > Gekko japonicus. Next base: position 84,026 of record NW_015161460.1, on the reverse strand, counting down.
GGGGGGCCAAAAAAAAAAAGAAAAAAGCCCAGGCTCAGGGTTTCAGTGGTGGAAACACCTTCCAGAAGAAATGGGGGCTTCTACCCTCCTGGCTTTCCAGCAAGTCTGTAAGAATGAAATACTCTGGGCAGACAGAAGGGCAATACCTTGCTAGAGGAACAGGAGGTGTTTTTAGATGAGTACGTTAATGTGGTTTTGGGGTGTTTTATATTTGTTGCCTTAATGTTGCATTGTTCTTATTTCTGTGATTGTATACAATTTTATTGTACTATATATTGTTATTACCTGCCTTGGTTCCTGAGTTGCTTGGGAGAAAGGCAGGTATATAAATATTTCAGAGGGAAAAATTTAACAAACAAACAAAATTCACATCTTGTTCCTTCAGATAACACCTAGAAGACTGGGGATAGGATGCATGAGTCATATACACTTCTTTGCTCACGACTCCTTTTGAATGCTCAAAGCAGCCCATCCAGTAAGTATATTTGTAGTCATAACTGGATATCAGCATCATCAAGTGATGACTTGCATGTTGAAAATAGAACTCAGAAATAGGGTTGCCAACACTGCTTTGGCAAATACCAGGAGATTTTGATGGCAGTGCATGGGGAAGGGGAATGTGATGTCACTTCCAGCTGCTGCTCCAGGAATTACCCCTTATCTTGATGTTAAAAGCCACAGACACATGGGGAAATTCCTTGAGCACTGTTATGTATCTACGTATCTATGGGACCGCCTCTCCTGGTACCTTCTGGTGATCCCTGGTCGGAAAGATATCCTCAACCAGAACCAGGGCCTTTTTGGCCCTGGCACTGGCCTGGTGCAATCCTCTGCCAAATGACATCCATGCCTTGCGGGACCTAGTACAGTTCTACAGCGCCTATAAGACAGAGATGTTCTGCCAGGCCTATGGTTGAGGGCAGCAATGGTTTTTCCATCAAGGCTGGCCTCTTCCATTTTCCTCCCCCACAGGGTTAAGGATATAAGTGCCATCTGAATTAGGATAGAAATTGCTGTTGTTTAACTGTTAATCTGATTGTATAGGTTTTTATTGAAATGTTTTTATCGAGAAGTTGTTCAACACACTGAGTCCTGTGCACAAGGGAAGGCAGCCTATGAATCAAATGAATCAAACAAATTATAAAGGACATTTTCTGGCCATTTTCTCTCCCACTCCTCAATTTCTCAAGGGTAGGGGACTGGGGCTGAGGGCGGGGGTTTACTCACTGTGGTGGAGCAAATGGCAAGTGACATCATATTGTCTTATATCACTCCAAATATTATAATTTGCAATAGAAGCAATCCCATGTTCCCCTGTGAGTCATCAAGTAGCATTTTAAGTGAGTGACCATAGTTCAGTGTCATAAAAACATAAGAACATAAGAACATAAGAGATTCCAATGTTGGATCAGGCCAAAGGCCCATCCAGTCCAACACTCTGTATCACACAGTGGCCAGAAATACCAGTGCCATCAGGAGGTCCACCAGTGGGGCCAGGACATTAGAAGCCCTCCCACTGTTGACCCCCCCCCCCAAGCACCAAGATGACAGAGCATCACTTGCCCCAGAGTCCCTATCTATACCTTGTGGCTAATAGCCACTGATGGACCTCTGCTCCATATGCTTATCTAATTCCCTTTTGAAGCCGTCCATGCTTGTAGCTGCCACTATTTCCTGTGGCAGTGAATTCCAAGTGTTAATTACTCTTTGGGTGAAGAAGTACTTCCTCTTATCCGTTCTAACCCAACCGCTCAGCAATTTTATGGAGTGCCCACGAGTTCTTGTATTGTGAGAAAGGGAGAAAAGTACCTCTTTTTCTACCTGCTCTTTCCCATGCATAATCTTATAAACCTCAATCATGTCACCCCTCAGTCGTCGTTTCTCCAAGCTAAAGAACCCTAAGCGCCTTAACCTTTCCTCATAGGGAAAGTGTTCCAACCCTTTTATCATTCGAGTTGCCCTTTTCTGCACTTTTTCCAAAGCTATAATATCCTTTTTAAGGTGTGGTGACCAGAATTGCACACAGTATTCCAGATGAGGTCGCACCATTGATTTATATAGCGGCATTATGATATTGGCTGATCTGTTTACAATACCCTTCCTAATAATCCCAGCATAGCATTGGCCTTTTTGATCCATAAAAGGACTTGTCCTTTTATCCCATGATTTTTTAGCTTACTTAGGAGCCTTTGATGAGGAACTTTATCAAAAGCTTTCTGGAAGTCAAGGTAAACAATATCTATTGGATCCCCCTTGTCCACATGTTTGTTCACCCCCTCAAAGAACATTAGTCAGAATACATGCTTTGCTTGCACAAGGAAGGTTGCAACTTAGTGCCTATCATCAGATCCAAGCATCTTCTTGCTATTAAAAAATCAGTTTCTATTATGCTTCTAGGAGAAATTTTGTAAGGCTTTTCTCTCTCTTTTGTTTAGCAATGAAGTGAAATCCACTTCATTCTTAAGAAGACCAAGAAAGATCATAATATGTTAAGACCTGATCATACGGAGGAAATACATGTTATTAACTTTGCCACTGCCACCTGTGCTTTTTTATATCAGATATCTGAACTTTGTTGCCATCACTCAGCACTTATTGGTCAACACTGCATGTTTTTAATGAGTGATCTCCACTGTGGCAATAGACATAGGTTAGCAAGGGTGAGCATAAGCCCAAACCTTGTCTCCTCAGGCATGCTGCTCTGTATGGCACAGAACAGTCCAAGCTAAGTGGAAAATGACAGCCTGCTTGTGAAAACTTCCTTCTTGCCCAATTAAATTGAAAATTAAAATCTACAGAAAACTTCTGTTCCCCTAGTCATACACTGATACATCATGCTTTACTCAAGACCTGATAGAGGTAGGCAGATCCTTTTGAAATAAATAATTCTCTGGGCATTCTGACTCCACCAACAAAGATTTTAAAAAAATATATTAGATGAGAGTATAGGGATATGTCAGTTTTGTGCACCCAGGAAGCATCCCACACATATGCGTCACACAGGCTGGATAACGTGGGGGGGGGCGTGCCTATTTGCGCCATTGCAGTGATTATGCATTCAGATGCGACGGCGGCTTCCTCCTTTGGCACCCGCGGCAAACAGGACGACGGGGGAGAAAGCTGCGCACCGGCATGATCACACTGGGGGAATCCGCATGCAGCCCATGGCAAACCATTTGCTAGTAGGTCGTCCCAGGTACTTTTTTAATGTGCATCTTCATCAGCAGGATGCCACGGGTTTGCCACGGGTTTGCCACAGGAGCACTACGCCTCCCAGATGTTCTGGTGTGATCACACCAGAAAACTCCATGGGAGAATCGTGCCTTCAGCATGGCAAATGTTCTGTGTGACCAGGGCCTTACTCTCAACGTGGTCTTCTGTTTTGATCAAATGTTATATGGGATTTCATGGGGAAAATATCTTCTGTTTTCTTGTCACAGACTGACCATTAGTTCATGAGGTTTAGACATATGGGTGCTCAAAACCTTTTCATTGTTGGGGACAATTTATCACGGTCTGCCCCTGAAGATGACGAATTTGAATGGATTCTTGACTGTCCTCAAGTAGTTTTCTGCTACCATAGTTGACACTGCTGTTGAAGTCCCAACAATCTCTGGAATTTCAAAATTACCAAAATTACCAATATCATTCCCAGGTGCTGTCTCCCATCCAGAAGAACCCGTGCAGCTCATTAGTTCACTGAGGAGTTAAGGTCAATGAAGTGAGTTGCAAAACAGCTAAAGGTAAGCAGATTGGAAATGACCGAACACAGGCTGGGACACAAGTTTGTCCCTGTTTTGAGAGCCAGTTTAGTGTAGTGGTTAAGTGTGTGGACTCTAATCTGGGAGAACCAGGTTTGATTCCCCACTCCTCCACTTGCACTTGGCTGGATGACTTGGGCAAGCCGTAGTTCTGATAAGAGCTGTTTTGAAAAAGAGCAGTTTTTGTCAAGAGCTCTCTCAGCCCCACCAACCTCACAGGGTGTCTGTTGTGGGAAGGGGAAGGGAAAGGAGTTTGTAAGCTACTCTGAGACACCTTTGGGTAGTGAAGGGTGGGGTATAAATCCAATCTCTTCTTCTTCTTCTTTTGTGGTAGGGATTAGGGACGAACCAGGAAAATGGAGGTTCGTGGTGGTTCGTGGGGTCTCACGAACCACAGTTCACAAACCTCCACAAACTTTTCCATTTAACAAAACAGTTCGGGTCCATGAGGTTTGTGCAACAAAAGGCATTGCTTGCATCTGATGGCTTGCATCTAATAGATTTAAATGCCTTCTGACAGCTCACTTGTGCTGAGCTGCCGCCGTGGCAAGACTTACCCAAGTCAACTCAGAAAGCATTTAAATGCCTTCTGAGTTTACTTGTGTAAGTCATGCCGCCACCATGGTGCAATGCAAGTGAGCTGTCAGAGGGCATTTAAATGCTTCCTGAGCTCACTTGCAAGAGCCACCATGAACCCTCTTACATACCAAACAAACCATGGTTGTTCGCGAACTGGCCCAGTTTGTCACAAAATTCAGTTTGTAATTCGATTTTTGCTCATCTTATGCCAGCAAAGCACAGTTTTCATGCACCACTATGTCTGCAAAAAGCCATGTACTTGGTTCATATTGTGAGGGGGCCTTTCTGGCTTGCCCTTGATGTAAGCTTCAGTGATTCAGAGGCTTTTTGTGATTTATTAGGCATTTTGAAGATAAAATTGATTTGGATGCTAATAATATAGGAGAATAGTCTCAGAATGCTAGCAAAGAGTAATAGCTTGGTCACAATTGCTTAGATGCATTTCAGTTATTGTGTTCTATGTTCAGATACTGTGAGCTTGGGGACATGCTTATAGTATCTAGCTGGAGAAGATTGCTTGGATAGGTCCAGAGAGTAGTGAATGTTTCCTTGAAGAGCAGAGACCCCTCCAGAAGATTTTTTTTACAACTCAGCTGTGTTCTGGGCACATGGTCACAATTGCTTGATGCCCTGGGGGGGATGGGCCATGGTTCAGTTTCCACCCCTTGCCTTCCAAAAATCAGCAGCATTAAATATGACTAGATTACTTCTTGTATTATAGAATTTGAGTCTTTTTTCAAATGACATAGACATATCACCTACTTAGGAGGTGGAACCTAATCAAGGTACTCTCCCCCTCGCCACAAATAATCTGATTTGCAAAGGGAAAAGAGAGAACTCTGAGTGGATAATAAATTGCAGTTCTATGGATCAAGGAGAAGATTACTATGCCAGCCTTTCCAAAAAGTGGAAGGTGTCTATGTCTCCCTGAAAACCAAACAGGGGAGTCTTTTTATTAGTATAAATAATTTCCATGCTGCAAATTATTTAATTTCAAAGTATGAAATTAAATGCATTATTCTTTTGAATCATTCATCTAACTCAAATGTCTTTCAGTTCATATCATAACCACACTCATCATACTTAACAGCTTTCATGATTAGTTAATCATTAACAAGCTTTCCTTCATAGGCTTCCTTTTGCTCACTGCATGGTTCCCATTTATTCAAAGGAATTGGCCATCATTTGTTGCAATAAATACCATTAATTTTTATGGATTAGCTTTCATTTTAATGAAACATATACTCAAGAATAATCAATCCACAGTAATTGGGCTAAAGATGTAGTGGATTTTCCATATTAAAGGGTCTGTTTCTTAAAAAAAAAAACCCATACCATTTCATTTATATTACAAAGCAATGGATCCCGGCATCCTAGGTACTGGGTTGTAATTCATAATATAATTATGGTAGTTTTTCTGCTTTCTTTTAAAAAATGCTGTACCTCAAAACAGATCTGATTCTTAACAAAAGCTGTTTGAAATCTGCATTGGCATGGGAGATGATGCATAATATTTGAACATATTTAAGTGAATCTTTAGTTCCCTTAGCTAGTTACATCAAATCCACTATTTTATGTGGTTTATTGAAAATAGAATTATCCCTTCTTCCTTTTGCTTCCTGTGCGTATTTCCTTTGAATTTGGATAAGCAAATAAAATTTAAAAAACAAAGTTGAGTATCTCTGTCCAATTAAGCACTGAAAATAGCACTGTTTATAGGGTACAGAGTTATAATCTACTGCCACTGGTCACAGGTGTGTGCTAAGAGCCAATTCAAATGTGCACTGACATCATCCAACCAACCTTTCCCTCTATGTGTCGTTTTAGTCCATATCATGTACTGATGCATATGTCCACCATGTCATTATTACATTTATTACATGTGTATTCAGACTTCCTTTTCAAACAGAAAGCTCAAGCTGGCTGCTCGCAGACACCAAATGCTGAAAGCTGACCAATGGAACAAGCCTGGCAGTCTCTCCTTTCCTTTCCTGAAGAGTGGCTGGCCATGGATAACATGGTACTGCTGAACGTGGTTTTCTGATGGCCTGCTATGAGTGCATTCTGATAGACACATCAATTAAGGGTAAATGGACTATTACCCAACAGGTGCGTGTAATTGCCTTCTGACATTGTTTAAATGACAAATAGCCATGAGAGGCTGTAAAGAGAAGTTTTATTTTTCAAAGCAATACACAGTGAAGTGAATTAAAGGATTACAACATTACTCCAGAACAATGGCTCCGTCCTTGGAGTGGATCCATGTGGAAATTTAATGGAGTGTAATCAATGAGGCATTGAGATACAGCTCCACAGTGATTTCAGAAGGCTTATACCTAAAGGTCAGGCACAGATGACAAGGTACATTGCTCTCTTCCCCACCGATAATTACAGTGGCCAATTTTTTATTTCAAAAATTCTGGTACCTGGGGTAGTGCAGGGGGTGGAACCTACTAGGACTAACAAAACTATAGCAAAAGTCATTCTTTTATATCAGTGGGTGGTAGTAGCAAACATGGTGGGATCCACTGTGCTTAATGCTGGGTGAAGGAGCTGCACAGCAAAGTGGCTGTAAGAACAACCACCAGGACTGTCAGTGCCAAGTTTCTCTAGTGGTCTATCATTGCCACCTCAGCAGATCCTGTGGGACAGTAGAGGTAGCAGATACATGATCCCTTCAGCCTCTCACATAGCAGTGTATAAAATGGGGGCATGGGGCTTAGCTCGACAACCAGGTACATTAGTGTACATGTGCGAGTTCCATAATTCCATCACAAACACAAAGTGAAAATCATGGTGTTGGGTTTACCTTTCAAACAAAATACTGGCAAATGGTCTAAAGTTTTGGTTCTTATACACCAAAAAAGTTCTGGCAACTTGCCCAGATGTCAGTTTGCAACCCGGGTGTGTGTGTGTGTGTGCTCCAGACAACCTTTGCTCTGTTTCTCAGTGTAGCCTAGTTGCAGATATTTTTTGCTGCCTGTTGTTCAGCTAGACAAAACCTATTTCTAATAAAAACATGTATATGCTTTTACTCTGGAAATAGCAAACTTCTGTGCCAAATAATCAATGGATGTTGAAGGGTCAGCCCTGGTTAGTATTTGAATGGCAGATCTCCAAGCAATACCAGGGTCATGATGCGGAGGGAGGCCATGGCAAACCACCTCTGAACATCTCTTGCCTTGAAAACCCTACAGGGTTGCCATAAATCGGCTACAACTTGACAGCAAAATATAGACACACATTTTATTTATACTTTGCCTGCTCCCCAGTGGATCCAAACGGCTTATATCATTCTCCTCTCATCCATTTTATCCTTGCAACGACTTTGTGAGGTAGGCAGAGAGTGTGTGACTGGCCCAAGGTCACCCAGCAAGCTGCCATGGCAGAATGGAGATTCAAACCTGAATCTCCCAAATCCTAGTCTGACACTTTAATCTCCACACTACACTATCTCTAGTATTGCTATTTTCACTGGGTGTCAGCTCAGCTACCATTCCACCTCACTTTCACCTAGAAGAACAATTTTCGTGGAGGACAAATCACAGGTTTTAAGATATCATTGCATGCCCTGTTGAATTGAATGCACTTACTCTAGAGGTAGTATCTTATAATACACTAATCTCTTCATATTCATATTGCTTAGCTCATCTCAGCAAAGTCTACTGAAAAGCATCATCCAAAAATGGGTAACATTGACAACTGCCCATACTTTTGCATTCTTTGTTGTGGCTCACAACCTAGGCTGCCTGAGAAAGGCAGGAAAGCTCTAATGTGAAAAACAGAATTGTTATACACACTCTGTATGAGCTAAGACACTTCTGGTCTGCAGTTCAGATGAGCTAAGACACTTCTGGTCTGCAGTTCAGCATCTTAACAACTGAGACACCACAAAACCCTTTATTCAGCTTAGTTTATACCAAATGCACACTCCTAGTTCATAGAATCATGGAGCTGGAAGGAATCTCCAGGGTCATCTAGTATAACCCCCTGAACAATGCAGGAAATTCACAAATACCTCCCCCTCCACACCCATAGTGACTGCTGTTCCATGCCCAGAAGTTCAGGGCAGAGCCTGGTACTTTTACTTTACCCAGGGTTTCCAGGATGCACAAATACAACAATAACAAGTAAGACAGAATGCAAGAGCATGGTGTACTAACCAGTCCAGAGTCAGGGAGCCAAAGGTTCAGTCCAAAAGTTGGCGTAAAAGGAGGATCTGGAGCTCAGGCTCCAAAGCTTGGAAGCCATGGCAAGATACAGAATCTGGGTCTCTGGAGGGAAAAGCAAGTACAGGTTAGACAGGACAGGGTGCAAGGCCAAGGTAGTGTTCTGTTCACTCAATGGGTCAGCTCACAAAAGGGATTACAAGCAATGTTACTTCCACAACAAGCCTTGTTCAGCACATTCCTTTTAACTGCCTCCTTTTGCTGACTCATCCCCAAAGCCTAGGTATCACTTCTTCCTGGTAGATTCCTCATCCTCCAGGTGTAGTTCCTTACTGCTTTCTATCAGCATCTCAATCCTGATCCCGTAAAGACTCTGCTCCAGGATCCAACACTGATTGCTGCTGTGCCATTAGGCAAGCATTCTGTCTTCTCTCCATAGCTGTCAAGTGCTCCTTCCTTCTTCTGTGCTCCACTGGTTCAGCAAAACAAATGGAGACTGAGGCTCTGGCCTCTACATTCTTTCTGTTGTCTCCTGCCAGAATAAGCAGCCTGGCTGTGGTGTGGAAGTGTTCTCATTTCCTGCTGCTTCCCCCGTTGGGTCTGTTTCTCGATTCAGCTGCTCATGTGGGTATTCCACCAGTGTGGGACCTGATTCCTCCAATTCTTCCTCCAAAGAGGAGGTGACAGCTGGCTGGCCCATGACCGTATATTCTATAGCTAATTCAGCCTTGTCTATATGAAAGGGTTGGATACAGAATAGCTTTCCACAGGCACATGGACTTCCACCTGAGGATCCTTAGTTTTGTGGCTCCTCCCTGTGGAAATCATCCCCCAGGAAGATGAAATCAAGGGGCATGTTGAATGTTCCAAAGCTCCCATGTTAAACCCTCATAAGTTGATCCAAAACTTTGCTTTATTTATAGGCCCTAAGATCATCTGCAAATACATTAGGCTTCTTGGTTTGCTAAAGCATCAGCAGTGATAGCATACCACTTCATAAAATTTTCAGAGGACCAGTAATTAACAAGGAACAAGAACATGGATGTGGATCTCATCAGTCACTGGCAACCCTGTTTCACAACCATTTTCAAGATTCTTCATCTTGAGGGAGGCAGGGTTTTGGCGTGATGAGAATGGTCGCACCGGGAAGTTCTCCTGAGTGTTGACTGGATGGCCGGCTTCTTTAGAGGGGATTAGGGGCTCCCAAACTCCAATGAGTTCCCCGTAGAGGAGCTCATTGCAAGGGGCTTGATTTGGACCCCCCAGCAAGCGGCAGTGAGCAGGTGGAGATCCGAATGTGCCCCAATGCAAGAGCCGGCTGAGAGCACCCATGCAGATATGGCTGCGCACAGTCATGACTCCCCTGATGGAGAGGGGAGAAGCTGGGACCTCATCCATAACACTGATGAAGCATAACACCGTGAGCTTAAAGCAACAATATCAGAAAATCTACTATCCATCGTTAAGCCCCTTTAAAGTTTAAAAAGACAGTGGAATGGAGGGGTGAAGAATTCACTTCCTGCCCCCCTCCTTTCTTTCTGGTGGCTATGAAGAGAATTCAAAACAACTTCTCAAATAGCCTCTTGGCAAAGAAAATAAAGCGAAAGATCTTCTCTAAGACTGTATTTTGTGGAATATAAAATATAAAACTGGAGAAAAACTAGTTGAATTTTACTCTGAATCTTGGTGAACAGAAACGGAGTCCCCCCCCCCTTCCCCCCTTGTCTGGAAATAAAAAGAAAGCAGCTGGAACAACATGAAGATGCTGAAAGAAGGACTAAAGTTGTTTATACTTTAAATAAATGGAATATGAAGACTTGATTTTTCAAGGGGAAAAAGAAAATTGGACCTTACCCTGATGCTTTCACTTATTATATGCCCATAACAATTTTATTTTTTCCTTTGCTGAAACTATGGATCTACATTTTGTTCTGATCTCAATGTCTTGAAATGTAAATAATAGATAACATTGCCGACTTATGTTATGACTATTACAATTGTTGATATATGCTTATTATTGTTGATTATATGCTTATTAGATGTGGTGCCAATGTAAAACTTTGTTGGAAAATATTTCTAGAGATTCTTGTTGAAAAAATGGATTGCACAGATAAGACTTCAAACAGTGCCAGAGGCTTTATTTTCAGATACAATGGAACTTGTAAACATTGAATTATTACAGGTCTCCTTAAACGATTTGCATAGTTTAATTCAAAATACAACTGCTATGGTAGTTATAAAGAGGGCAGTCAAAGAAATTTTTTACCCTACACAAGAAGGAAACAGTTCAGATAGCCTGGAAAGAGGAGGAAAAAATACATGACTGTGTAGAGGATATTGAGGAAACCTACAGTCATGATGACATGATCCACAGAATGGAGTTTGCACCTATAAAGAGAAACAAATGTGTACCAGAGACTTTATAAAAGAACCATCAATGATGAAATTGCCAAAATAAGGAGTCACATGTCACCTCAGAGAGACAAAAGAAACCAACACTTGGGTCCACAAACTACTCGAAAGATGGAGTACAGATGTTTATACTCAGAAGATTTCTACACTTATAAGGGGGAAAGACACAAAATTAAGACTTTAAAACTTAAGAGGAGAAATCAGAAAATCAAGAAGAAGAGGAATGTTGTGCCACTTGTTGTGTGGGTGTGCAGGGTTCAAACGATGCAAAGACAACAGGACACAAGTCTGCAGGAAGCTGTCTGAAACCTCTCAGCTTCCCAGCATTTATTTATAAGCTCAGTTTTCCCCCATTTTCCTCCCCCTCCTCTCTCTCCCTCCCCTCTGCATAAGGGAAAGTTTCAAGCATTCGAGCATCCTTTTGGAATGTGTGTGTGTGTATAGGCTCTCTGTTATCAGTTTCTCCCCCTCAAGGCTGAATTGACTGCGTAGGCAATCACCAGACTTCTCATGCTGTTAGCACACAAATACCTTTGGGTTCCCAATTTCCAGGCAGGATAATAGTGAATCCTTCTGCACTGCTTTCCTACAGAGGAAAATTACAAAAGGGATGGGAAATTTCTGAGGGAATTTCTGAGATTGCTAATGGTGTAAGACCATTGCATTAATATCCAGAAGAAAATGAAGAATTATGCCTTTTTATATACCCAAAGAAAGAATTTAACAATATGTTTAGACAAAACCTATAATAGTAGAATAAAAGAAACTGTATACTTATATATTTGCAAATGAATGATATAGAATTCGTTAATATATGAAAAGAAGAAGAGAAGAGATTGGATTTATACCCTGCCCTTCACTACCCAAAGGTGTCTCAGAGCAGCTTAAAAACTCCTTTCCCTTCCCCTCCCCAGAGCAGACACCCTGTGAGGTAGGTGGAGCTGAGAGAGCTCTTGACAGAAACTGCTCTTTTTCAAGAAAAGCTTTATCAGAACTACGGCTTGCCCAAGGTCATCCAGCCAGGTGCAAGTGGAGGAGTGGGGAATCAAACCCGGTTCTCCCAGATTAGAGTCCATGCACTTAACCACTACACCATAGGTAGTTTAATAGAGGAAAAGAAAGTTTGAAATGTTGTACCCCATGTTTATGTTTGTTATGAAAATTGTTATATATATTTTTAAATCCAAAACTGATTTACATTCTGTTCTTCTGAGTGTCTGAAATGGCATGGGAACTCCCAGACAATTTTTCTTCCCACTCTACCAGTCCAGTTCTGCCTTTTTCTCTTGTCAAAGGCAGAAGTATTCTACTGTGTGAGAGTTTGTTTTTATGTTCCTTCACTGTCTTTCACTGGTCATGTGAATAGATCATTCACCATGCAGTCATTACTTGCCAAGCTCAGATGTCTGCAGTATTAATTAGACTGACCAGTAATTTGGGGAAGAACAGAAAGTGGTACTGAAAGTGGGAGAGGAAATTGTAGGGCTCTAGGTAAGTACTTGGAAAGGCAAAGAGTAGAGGTGGAATAGTTGTCATAAGCTATCAAGACCATGTGGAACAGCTGTCATATGGCATCAACTTCTGCCAAAAGCAGGAATCCTACTGAATATTATCCTTATGAAGAAGTCTCACAGTTAGTTATCTTGTCTCAGTAATTACCATGCTCTATTTGTTTCAGTGGTCATAGCCTGTATTTTAGTACAACATGGGCTTGCCATCAAGAAACCTCAGTACTGAGGCCCTATATATTTTTCTAGTTTTCTATAGTTTCATGATTACCATGGATATCATTCTGATTCTGATTACCATCATCATTTTGAGGTTGTCATCCTCAAAAAAAGAAATTAATGTAATTTGTCAGGGTGGTGGTCAAGTGTTACTGTCTGTTCTGGCTGACTCTTATCTTTTGCTGCTGTCTTGCAGGTAAAAGGCATAGAACATGTGGGTGACATAGCTTCACTGAACCATTTCCAGCATAACTGCTTTTCTCTTTCCAAGAGGAATATATGTGGGAAGTATGACATAACAGAAAACCTAAATGGATCTGCAGAATCTTATTGTTGCTTGTAATGGATATTTAGGTGTAAATATCCATTAAGATATGGGCTTCAAAAGGGAATTAGATAAGCATATGGAGCAGAGGTCCATCAGTGGCTATTAGCCACAAGGTATAGATAGGGGCTCTGGGGCAAGTGATGCTCTGTCTTCTTGGTGCTTGGAGGGGTCAACAGTGGGAGGGCTTCTAATGTCCTGGCCCCACTGGTGGACCTCCTGATGGCACTGGTATTTCTGGCCACTGTGTGATACAGAGTGTTGGGCTGGATGGGCCTTTGGCCTGATCCAACATTGGCATCTCTTATGTTCTTATGTAGGAGTGGGGAAAATCTATGTGGATTTTTCATTCTGGACATTTTCTGTGCACATTTCCACACACAATCTTCTGCAAAAGAAACAGTATTTTCAACACAGTCACACCAGCAGTTTCTGTATACCATCTGTTCCTTTAGCTTCTCCCTGCCAGTAATCACAGGAAGACATCAACAGGGAACAGCTAATGACAGGGGAAATGGTGGCTGTCCAGTGTAGGACAAGGAGGAGGGAGGAGTATTAGAAGCCACAGTGGAAGCGAGGCCGGCAGGATCACTAAGGCATTACTGCTGGGGCAGGTTCCCTCGTGGCTTTAAGCACCCTGCAACCACCACTACACCTGACAGACAACTGTCTGTTAGGTGTAGAAGGTGGGGGGAGTGTGTTGGAAGCCATCAGAGAGGCTGGGCCAGCAGCTTTGCTTCACCTCACAGGTGGTTGGCCACTCCTGATTTCCTCAACTGTCATTAGCTCTCTGCAGTCCTCTGTAACTGTTTTTTTCAACCTCAGAACACTTAGCTCTGCAGCTGACCAATCAGAGAGGTGGGGGTGCAGGGAGGCAGTAGCCTGGCAGCCACATAGGAATCAATGGGGGGAGCACATGTTACCCCTTTTGACCCACTTAAGAATCAAATTTCTAAAAATCCCTTCTTAGTGAGCATCTTTGCCATGGTAGGAGTGCTCTCCCTGAATTTGGTGTTTCAACATATAAGGATACAGAGCCCACCATTTTCTCCAGGGGAACTGATCTCTGCCATCTGGAGAGCAGTTGTAATTTTGAGTGATCTCCAGCCCTCACCTGGAGATTGGCAACAATGGTTCCCCAGAAGGGAATAGTTGGTTTGGAGGGTGGAATCTATGGCTTTGTACCTGTCCGAGGTCCCACGCCTCCTGAAACTTCACCCTCTCCAGGCTACATCCCTCACAACTCCAGTAATTTCCCACCTGGAGTTGGCAACCCCATCTCCTTCCCAGCCAATTATCAACCTACCTTCATTTCCCCCTCACTCTTCAGCTTTCCACCCCCCACACACCTGCTGCCTCTCCCATACTCTGAAGCCCTGACTGCTACGTCACATTGGCTGTCATATGGAGGCTACCTCAGCAGCATATAAGGATACAGAGCCCACCATTTTCTCCAGGGGAACTGATCTCTGCCATCTGGAAAGCAGTTGTAATTCTGAGTGATCTCCAGCCCTCACTTGGAGATCGGACACATTTTACCTCAGAACAGCAAACTGTTTAGAATGTTAGAGGCAAAAGCCAATCAAGTCACATATGCAAATGACCTCTGTGTTCCGAGGCAATGGCCAATGAGGCTGCATATGCAAATAACCTCTGTGTTCTTACTGGCTATGTGGGGGAGATGAACAGCAAACTGTTTAGAATGTTGGAGACGAGACTCAAGCAATGCAGCCAGTGGATAGGGACAGATTCTGAGTGACACACCAGGGTGCCAACAAATTCCGGAGCGTGTGGAATGTTCTAGAGAACTGCCACCACCATTTGGCTTTTATTTATAAGGGAGATAGATGAAATTCCAGAAGGTACTGGAAACAGAAGGTATTCCAGTAAGTAGAAAGGAGGGACCTCCATAGGAGTGAACGGACTGTAGCAGTAGGAGTGAAGAGACTTCCACAACTGATCCATGGAGCTTTGCTAGTATTTATTTTTCTTTTGCCTTTCTCCCTCTCACTAAGACCCAGGTTTGGCTTCCATTAGTTCCTTACCCTTCTGGGGTCCCCTTACCCAATGCCCCTCTCATTAAAATTGCTGGTGTTCTTGTCTTTCTTATTTGCTTTTGTGTCACTTGTGACTTCTTTCTACTAACATTTGATGTACAATATCCATGTATGAATTGCACACTGTGGAAATCATTATAATTGTTTTGTGACTAAACTGAGCACAGATTTGGTAAAATATGATGTTTTCACTGTCTGCCATATAAATGAAAAAGAAGGGAGGCAATTTTACGTTTCATCACCTGTCACTGAATATGAAAGAACAGCTTATTAAAGTTTTGCTTGTCATGAGCTGGACTTCAAAAATTACATAATTTATAAAAACTAGTACAGGGACCTAATTAAATCCACCCACATTCAGACATGCAATTAAGCCAGCAAATTCAAGACTGGTCCGGTAGAAACAAATTCCTGAGCAAGCACATTACCCTATTCATGACCGTTAGATGTACTCTTCAGTTGACTGTGCCCAGTGATGGGTAAAGTACCCTTGGCTTGATTTAGAATCCCCTACTCAGAAAATTGTTCCAATAGTTGTTCTGTTTTGAGAGTTCTCTCCTAGTTTGTAAGGCTGGCACATGCATGTTCATTTTATTGCACATGTTATGTTGCCCCCTGGGAACTGTAGTTCTCAACACTAGAAATTTGGCTCCCCCGTGTCTACAAGCATACCCATGAATGTGATAAGGGCTTAAATCTGAGTCAAAATCTTTGTGAAAAATGATCTAGACAATTGACCCAGATAGAGTACATACCCATCAAACAAAGGCTGTTTGGGTGAGTAGCCTGGTCATTAAGGTCAACAACTACTCCCCTATTTTTGTGAAAGCACAAAATGGCCTCCATATCCTGCTCCAGGGGAACAGGAAACCCGCAGGAAACAGGCTTTCACAAGAGTGATGGAGGAAGAAACCATGTTCCATAAGCCTTGCACCCATGGAAAAGCTAGTCAGGATCCAAATCAGAATCACATGAAATCTTTTTTTACATTGTGGAGGACAAAATGGGTGGAAAATATTACCCAACTTGTCATATAGCTGAGCATTATGAGATGGACAGATATTTGTATTCCTAAGTAATTTTCAACTTAAGAAATAGCACCAATAACGGCAAAGCGCACTGGTAATTGGTTGGTTTTTTGACCCCTGGTTCTACTGCAGGCAAGCTCAGTGGAATTGCACATACATGTGTTCCCAAAGAGAAAGGAAAAAGAGGAATCATTCCTGCACTGACATCTCAGAGCAGGCAAAGGGGCTGGATGCTGGCTCATTATGCTGCCCCTTCACTTGAACCCATTTCCTGTATGCCTGCCATGTGTCTTCTAAGTGCAGTATCTGTCCAGTAGTGGCATAAGATTTATCATTTACAGACTATATCTCCATACTCTGCCACACTGCCTGCTTTATTAGGTTGCTAAGGGCAAGCCTCTGTGCCTCCTTTATCATGCCTTCATCTATGGGTTGCCCTACCAGATGCCTTTCTGCCCATTCTGCCGATAAAACTCTTTTGAAATTTGGCAGGAAGGATCCCTTGGGAGAGAGGTACAGTCCTGGATAATTTCATCACAGTTGCAAGGCAAAAAGAGTTGGCGATGGCAATGCATTTCCCACTGAAAGCAATGGAGCTGGAAAACAAATGGAATAACCACAATTAACAGCTTTAATAATGAACAAGACAGTATAGTCTGGGGTTTTTTTCCACAAGAGGAAAAGAAAAGAAAATGAAAGAGGCTTTTGGACGCATCTCTAAAGAATGCTCGATTTTTGGCAGCCCCTTGAGAGATACTGATGTGGCTGCAAAGGTGCCTGACAACAAAACATCACCATAACAAAATACAGTAGAAAAGAGGATTTTACAGCTTTTTAAAAGGTAAGCAAGATGCAGCTGTATTGCCCTGTGCCTGGGCTAGCATATGGCGCTGGGTAGCTGTAGAGACATATGCTTCTCCCTCAAGAAGCAGGAGAGGTACAAATTGTACATGCACAAATATAGTGTGGTACCCACTGTCAATGAATACAAGGTGGTGGTGGGGAAACATTTTCATTCAGTGCATGATACAAGTCCTTGCCAAACCCAAAAGTGGCTGAATGGACCTGGGTTGAAATTTCTTACCTAATCCTAAACGGGTTTATTAAAATGTTGTTGTAAAATAGTCAAAAGTGTTTAATACTATTGGAAAGAAGAGATTTCTTTGCTTTTAAAAAACCTTTATTTCTAAGGGTAAAAGGTACACAGGATTCCTACAAATTAACATAACACTAACAGCTACATTTTCTAAGCTGCCTATAGTCAAACGTAGCACACAGATAAATGGAGAATCTCTCCTTCTTGACCCCTAGAAAGGAAGTCACCTGAAACAAACAACCAATCTGTATCACAGTAGAAAGCTACTTTTCCCGGGCTAATTCCCCATTGGCTCAGTGCCAGGTATCCCTTCCAGGTCAGTCTAAACAATAGCAATACTAGGCAAACAAGTTAACCCTATAATGACTGAATTGTCAGACCTTGTAAACACATATATTTCCAACAGATGTCAGTTGGACATAGTTGTGAAAAAGCATGTACATTATGAAATGTTGTAAAATCAATCCTTTTAATCATTATTGGCATGGCAGATCCAATGCATGCTACCAGATTTGCAGGGTATAATGCCATACAGTTTAACCACCAAAGCAGATATTTTCTCCAGGGGAACTCCTCTCTCACCTCGAGCTAAGCTGTAATTCCAGGGAGCTCTAGTTCCACCTAGAGGTTGGCAACTGGACATGTGCAATCTTCCTCTCAGGCTTAACTGCTGTGGGTGCTAGTAGCCAGCATAAGGAGGCAAGCCTGGACTTGTCTGGCAGGCCACCTAGATGGAGTGTGGGGAGGCATGCCTGGGCTTGTCTGGGCAGGTTACCTAGTTGGAGCTTGAAGTGCCAGAACAAAGGCACGCAGGATCCTGGAACCTCCCTGTGGATTGGCCCCTGAGGACAGCCAGCCAATCTGGAGCCTGGAGGCCATTTGAACTCACCAATTGCATGAGGGCTGGGAGTGGCTTAGGTGTATATAGTTAGGGCAGTTGCCCCATGTAAAGCATTCCTGTTGGGATGCAATAAACTGCTGCTTGCTGAAATCACTATGCCTTCGCCTCTGCTGTGTTAAACTCACTATTTAACAGCAACCCTACAGCCTACTCTCTCTGCATTAGGGGTTGGGGCCTCCAAGGAAATCGTGGATGATGGCACGAACAGTTGTGGAATTCTGCCTATCCAACTATCAGCTCCCCACCAGGACTGCAAAATAACTGGGGGTTGGAGCAGAGTGCTTTCACCATCTCTTGCTGTTCTTATTTATTTTTCAGAATTTCAGATTCTTGAACTGCTGTACACATTTCAGAGGCAATAAACATAACCCATTTTCATAAAGTGTGTGTGTGTGTGTTTAAAGTTACAAAGTAAGGTTTTTATACCTGCCCAGAGAAGTCACCACAGTATGCAGTAACCTCTGACTAGTTTGTGATATATGTTTGCTTTCTAGAAGGAAAAAGGTGAGACCCTGAGAAAAGCAGCAATGCTTCTTCCAAGATTACGCCCTCCATATTATGATTTCTGTAAATATTTGTATTAAAATTGTGTTTTTTAAAAAACCACCTGTTTTAGTATGAATTTTACTAGAAACAAGTAAAATAGCTGACCCCTCAAAAAAGAGTTCAAATCAGAACATCGACCCAATAAGTGAGAGGAAAGGAATCCTTCTCCTCCCAAATAGTAACTGTTTTAAAGAACTGCTTGGAAATTCTGCTATGCACTGAGAGAAACTGGACATCAGGCATTGTAACAAAACCCATGCCTGGCCCAGGAAAAAAAAATGTCTGAACATTGAGAAGTATTAAATGAAACCAATCTGCATAGCACAGGTTCATGAACTATGTATTTGGTAGGTAAACATTCCCAAAGGAAGAAAGCCCAGAGTATTTTATTTCTTGTAATTCTGCACCCCACACACAATGTTTGTTTTCACTTACTGACCTTACAAGGAAATATGTCCCCTCGGCAGGCATGTTTTACATTTAGATTAAGTTCACGGCACAACCCTTACTGACCGAATCAAGCACATGCAGGTTTGAACTCTGACTCTTGGATTAGTTTAACTAATGGTCTTCAAAACAATGTCTTGCATTGCTTCTAGGGATCAACTGTAACATTTTCTCCAGAAATCTTTACTTGATTGTAGCTGTTGCCTATACAATGTATAGCCTAGTTGTGGTTTTACATTCTGTAGACACATGTTCATATTCTTGCTTGAGACACATAGAGTTATTGTTTATTGTTATCAGCATTTTTATTGCTACTGGTTTTACAATTCTAGCCTGAGGACTGGTATGAGGTTTGTTGAGGCTTCTAGACATTTTATAGTGTGGAGTTTTATGCGCATTTAAGGTTTGGGGGTTTATGGCCAGTTTGTTTTTTAATGGCTGTTAACTGGAATGATTTTTATCTTTGATGTTTTGAGCTGCCTCAAGCAGGACTCTGAAGAGGCTGTATAGAAATGGTTTAAATAAATAATGAATGATAACAATCACCTTGTCACTGTGATGTCCTTACAAAATTGCGCTTCTTCTCCTTCCTGGTTAAATGGATGAGATTTTCATCCGCCTTCCTTTAACAAGGAGATAACAAAAAGCCACATCAATTGGAGCACAAAGACGAAGGAAAACAACAATGCAGTGGGATGAAGTTTTTATTTCAATATGTTAATAACTCCTACTTGATTTATTGTCCCTCAGTTTCAGCAGACAGAGGATACTAAACAGTGATCTGTAGGTATTTGTCTTCAACACGGCCAATCCTACAAGGGAACCTTTACCTTTACCTTTTATTCAGTCTAGCATGCTTGAGGCATTCCGATGACTAGTTCAGAACTATCATGGTTGACCATACCTTACATCTCAGGTCTATAAAGTAGATTGAGACTGTTGCTGAGTTTATATGAAAGGCTAAAGAATGGTGGAAAATATACCATATTAAAAAGGCTGAGAATCAAAGATGATGAGAACATGTATTATTACTTCTGGATGACAGCCAACAGCAGACACTCAATTTGGGGGTACTGGACAGAAGCTCAGTTAGTGAGTTCAGTAAGGAAACTGTAGAGTAGTCAGACCTATAAGATTCACACAATACATAAACGAGAGTCATGCAAAACTGCCTAATCCTGATAACAACTTACAACTGAAGTATGTTGAAGAGCCAGTTAAGTGTAGTGGTTAAGAGCAGCAGACGCTAATTTGGAGAACCAGTTTGATTCCCCACTCCTCCACATACAGCCAGCTGGGTGACCTTAGGTCAGTCACAGTTCTCTCAGAGCTGTTCTCTCAAGAACAGTTCTCTCAGAGCTCTCTCAGCCCCACCTACCTCACAAGGTGTCTGTTGTGGGGAGAGAAAGGGAAGGAGATTGTAAGCCACTCTGAGACTTCGAGTGAAGGGCGGGGCATAAATCCAACTTTTCTTCTTCTTTTAAAATTCTGAGTGAAAAAGGGTCTATCTATGGGATTTTCTGCAATTTTTTTTGGTTCTGGCCCTAAACTGCTTCTATTTATCCCCCTGATTTCTGCACATATTTTTGTGCCTTTCACCCCTCCCCATCTTTTTTTTTTCATGATTCTTTTGAGGTGAATTTTACCCCAATATTTTCTTGGAAGCTGATTTCACCTCCATATAAATTTTCATCTGGGAATGAAGAAGTCTATTGGGGCACTTTGACATATAGAAAGAAGAAGACAAGAAGGTTTTTGTGCTCCATTTTTTTCTACCTTAAAGAGACTCAAAACGGTTTACAATCATCTTCTCTTCCTCTCCCCACAATAGGCACCTTGTAAGGTAGGTGGGGTTGAGGGAGTCTGAGAGAACTGTGACTAGCCCAAGGTCACCCAGGAGGCTTCATGAGGAGGAGTGGGGAATCAAACCCGTTTTTCCAGATTAGACTCAGCAGGTCTTAACCACCACATCATGCTGGAATGCCTCTTAACTATTCCTTAGCTTTTCTAAGCGTAATTATTTTGGATTCTTTTTTAATAATCACAGATTGGCTGTTTGATACTATTACTTCGATGCTCATTAGATCTTTACCTTTGCAAAAATAAAATGGACTGGGTAGGGAAAATTGGAAGGAAGATTGCTGCCAATTGTAATATCTTTCTGAATGTTTGCTGTTGAAATACTGTAAAGTTGGACTTGGCCATAGACTCAAGCCCTTGGGCGTGAGCAAGAGGCAAAAGCCAAAGGGACCTTGACTCATGGCCTGCATGTGCCTGTGCCTTCAGATGAGCTAGCCACAGAATCTAGAACCAGCCCAAGATGTAGCTATTTGTTTTGCTTATTGGTTCATTTAGGTTCTCTGTGTTACAATTATAAGCCACATTGGGTCCCATTGAGCAGAAAAGTGGGGTACAAATAAGTAAACAAATCAACAAAATAATTATATCTAGGTTGTATTCCCTTGTTCTGAAGAATTATTACTAGATGTAATGAAATTAACCAGTGCCAGGCAATTGCTGGAACTGACAGAATTAGCTAATGGTGGGTTATCAAGAAGTGGTTAAGACGCTGAACTGCAGGCTGTGGAAGGTCGGTAGTTCAGCAGTTCGAGACCCGAGTGCCTCATGACGGAGTGAGCTCCCATCTCTAGTTCCAGCTCCTGCCAACCTAGCAGTTAGAAATCAAAAAATTGCAAGTAGATAAATAGGTACCACTTCAGTGGGAAGGTAACAGCGTTCTGTGCGCCTTGGTGTTTAGTCATGCCGGCCACATGACCACGGAAATGTCTTCGGACAGCGCTGGCTCTTCGGCTTTGAAATGGAGACTAGCACCACAACCCTAGAGTCAGATTCGACTGGCTTTCGAGCAAGGGAACCTTTATATCTTGCCCTCCCCATATTATAGACTCAGGGTGGGTACCAACATATATATATCTGCAATTAATGCAGATTTACAAATTAAAACATTTTACAACAATCAATTAAAATCCATAAAATCATCAACTTTAATTCACTAAAATCATCAGCGTTTAAAACAACAATGTGCCTTAGTGGCAGATAGTGTGGTCCCAGTCTGGCTTTCAGGATCTGCGGTCACTTGGGGGGAGGCCTAATCAGAGCGGATGCCCGCTGTCTCAACTAAAGGCTTGGCAGAAGAGCTCCATCTTGCAGGCCCTCTGTCTTGCAGGCCAATGGGGCAAATTTTTATCGGATGAACTTTTCTTTTTATATTTCACCACATACGAATTTTATATATGTTAGTCATGGATTTCATGTGACATTTCATGTGACATAACAGTCATATTCAGCTTGTCTTTTCCTCTTAATTTTGCAAATAATTTTCATTTGAATGAATTAGAATTCTATTGCATTGTAATCCCGCCTTTCCTCCAAGAAGCTCGGAGGTTCTCCCCTCCTCGATTTTATCCTCCCAACAACCTTGTGAAATAGATAGGCTGAGACAGAACCTGGCCCATGTCACTCAGAAAGTTCCGTAAGTGGAAATTTGAATTTGGATATCCTAGTATTGGTCTGACATTCAACCCATCACATTGGCAATGAGTTTTCAAGTCCCACTGATTTAAATGGAAGCGATTTAGCTCCATGTTCAACATTTCCATATAAATGAATGGAATTCAGAAGTGCTTAATATCAGTTGCATTCTATATATTCTTTAGAAGCTCTTTTAATTTGTCATTATCTGTTTTGGGATAAGAGGGAATGAAATTACCTTGAACCTCCTTGAACTCTGAGGAAAGGTGGGATATATTTTAATAGATAAAATAAAATTAGCAAATTTTAGTGTAAAAATTATACGGCTTTCCATACAACTATTGCTCAACAGGCAGATCATTTTTCATCTTGACACCTGGTAACCATAGCAACTCACATACATTCAGGCCTAAATTCCAAAGGGACCTTCTTCCCAAAGGAAGATGAGAAAACAAGTATGATAGAACATCTGTCACATAATGAGTGTAGAAGTGTTATGACCTTTAAAAAATCTAGTGATGAAATCATGTTCACTTCTGAAATCTCCCTAAACAATTTATTAAAGAGAGTTGCCAGTTCCAGAAATCAAAAATTCTGGTATGTGAGAAAAGAAGAGCAGGTCTTATAGTAGAATAAGGGACAAAGCACCAGGTGCAGCATTTTTTGCCTCGTCCAAGGGTACACATACTATCTATTCACCTGAGGTGCCCAGCTTGGAGAAAAGGAATAATGTATGTGCAATGCTATGAATGCTTGAAAGCTCTAAGTAAATGCTGGTTTGGATACTGTGAGAGGTGCTGTATTCTACCTTTCTCTTCTCCAATGGACCCCTGTGATCCCCTCCCCCCCAGTAAGGATAAAGGTCAGCATATTTCTGTAGACACAATGTGTGTGTGTGTGGGGGGGGCTACAGTGAGGGAAAGGGGAATTGAGGAAGTCTTCTACTAGCAGAAGGTTGCCACAAGCGTAGAGGAGAGGAGGCAATTTCATCTGATTCCTCTTTCTTACTGCACCCTCTGTACCACATGGGATTCTATCAATGAGCATCTTAGCACTGGGGGCTGCTGGGGTAAGGGGGAGGTCTGCTTCAGATGTACTCCTTGCACTCGCAGTTAGTAAAATCCAGTCCTCTGAGTATTATTATCACTTCCATGCTCAGACAAAAATAAAATAAAATTTATGATAGATTAGAAGAATAGCAGTACTTGGGGAAAAACTTGCACACTCTGTAAATGACAAATATTCTCATTTGCCAATTTTGACAAGCAAGCACCACTCTCAGTGGCAAAATAAATATCAAGAAAATGAAAAGGAAAGCATATGTTGATTAAAACATTAATCAATATGAGGAGAATGTCATGAGCAAAATAATAGAGTTACTGTCAACACTCCATGTGCTACAGGTTAACTCCAGAAATCTTTAGTATATGGTATCATTTCAAACAGTTAAGTTATCTGCAGAGACTCACAATTGCTTATAAAGCTGCTGTTAAGTCCTATAAAGTCAATGAAAAATTAATGTGAACAGCTTTTGAATCACCTATTGAACTGATGCCAAAGGGCTGGTTATGATTTATTTGCTACTTTCATTTGCTGACTTAGAATTTGAGGAATCTGGGGCATTGTGGCAAATTACAATAAAAAACCATGCTTCTGAGTTGTTGGTTTTTCCCCCCAGGAAGCATCATATTTCACACAGTTTTTCCCTGTTTATTAGTCATATTATATATTTATACATTCGACTTCGACTTTATTTAAAATTCTCTTTCTTCGTCTTAAATCTACCAGCAGCTCAGAGTGGTGTGCATCTAACTACTCAGTTGAACTTACTGTTCCACATCTAAAGGGGGATCCCATCGTGGTTTGTAAAATTATACACTGGGGTAGGGCAGGGGGAGAAAGTGGATAGAGAGAACTTTTTCTCTTTCACCCATAATACTACAACTTGGGGGCACCCAATGAAACTGGGATAGACAATCAATTCAAGTTGGACCAAAGGAAACAATTCTTTACTGAATGAGTAAATTAAGTTGTGGAATTTAATTAAATAGTGGAATTCACTGTCAGTGGATGTAGTGATGGCCACAAGCATGGATTGCTTTAAAAGGTGGTTAGACAGATTCATGGAGTTGAGTCCATCGATGGCTACAAACCATGGTGACTAAAGGGAACCTCCAGAGGCAGTTGTCAGAAGGCAACATCAGGGGAAGGCCTTGGATGCTATTTCATGCTGATTTGCCCTCCAGGGAAACTGTGTGGTATGGGATGCTAGATTAGACAGAACAAAGTTTGAGTCCACTGGCACATTTAATACCAAAGTTTTATTCAAAGTGTAAGCTTTCATGTGCGAAGCACACTTCTTCAGACAACGACAGACTACTAGTCTGATCCAGGAGGGCACCTTGTATTTTCTTAAGGCAGCCAACTGTCCTTACTGTAATATTTCTTCTGCCTACCTCACTCCTTAATACTTAATTTATTTTGATCATGGACTCCTCCTACCATCTCAAACTTTCCCCAAATAATCCAAGACGTGCAAAAATAATCACAACTGCACTATATCGCAAATACATATGTCACAAAACTTCATAAGCAGTTATTCTGAAGGTCAGACCAGGGAATCATGGCCATCACTAGAACTGCCTTTCAACATGGTCTGTATGCAGTACTGGAGTACAAAAATGACTCAGGTGTAAGATATGATTATTTTCTTCATGGAATCCTTCCAGCCAACTCATCCCTGTCCATCTACATACAAATAGTTTATCAGACACTTCAGAGCAGTGGAGTAAATATTTTGTAGCTACAATAAATGCAACAACCCTTCCCCAAAAATCTTGACCATGTTTCTCTGCCTGTTCCTCATTCCTGAAGAACTGCACATGGAACAATGCCCTATAAGAGTTAAACAGAAGACACCTGTCAGTCGTATGGGGTGTGCTACTACTGTTCCATGTGTAGTATGGCTTTTGGCCATTCACTACCTAGCAAGGCCTTCCTGGTTTTCAATTTGTCCAGTCCCATGACTGATTCCTTTCCACACAGTGTTGATAAGGTTCCTGCTATGAGTAGCCTAAGCACCAAAGACCTGGAGAGAAACTGGTTAGTAGATTTATGCTGTGAATGACAGAGCAACAATGCAGTTGGCAGAATTGCAGGTTGCTTGAAAAAGGCAAACACCAGGGTGCTACATGGATTTCCCCTCCATATGTGGCTATTGCCTTGTGAAAGCCAGAAGAGCAGGACAACTCAGGTTGATTTAAATACAGAAACATATGATTTAGAAATATATTTAAAATAAGTCCACAAAATTCTAGCATTGTCCAGTATTAGTTTCTGGTTTCTTCTAAATGGAGAACAGTGCACTAACTTACGAGTAGTGCCAGTTTCATTTGTATTTCAGGATACCCTTTTGCAGTTTATCTGCAACAAATGTCCATTGCAAGAATCTGTCAGCTGGTTGTCAGGTGAGGTGCCAGAAGACTGGAGGTGGGCGAATGTTGTCCCCATCTTCAAGAAGGGGGAAAAGGAGGATCCGAGTAACTACCAACCCATCAGCTTGACTATACCTGGAAAAGTTTTAGAACAAATAATCAAGCAGACAGTCCTTGAGCGTTTAAAAAGGACAGCTGTAATTACTAAGAGCCAGCATAGGTTTCTCAAGAACAAGTGATGTCAGACTAACCTTATCTCTTTTTTTGAGAAAGTTACTACCTTGCTGGATCTGGGGAATGCTGTAGACATAGTGTATCTTGATTTCAGTAAGACTTTTGATAAGGTGCCATATAATATACTTGTTGATAAATGGGAAAAATGTGGTTTGGATCCTATGACTGTTAGTGGATCTGTAATTTGTTGACAGATCACACTCAAAGAGTGCTTGTGAATGGTTTCTCATCTTCTTGGAGAGAAGTGACAAGTGGAGTGCTTCAAGGATCTGTCCTGGGACCTGTTTTGTTCAACATCTTTATCAGTGATTTGGATGAAGGGATAGAGGGAATGCTTATTAAATTTGCATATAATACAAAATTGGAAGGGGTAGTAAATACGGTAGAAGACAGAGTCAGGATACAGGATGATCTTGACAGGCTGCAAAACTGGGCTAAAACAAATAAAATGAATTTCAGGGGATAAATGTAAAGTTCTGCATTTAGGTAGGAGAAATGAAATGCATAATTATTGGATGAGGGAGACTTATCTTGGTAGCATGTGTGAAAAGAATCTAGGGGTCTTAGTAGACCATACACTGAACATGAGTCAGCAGTGTGATGCTGTTGCTAAAAAGGCAAATGCAATTTTGGGCTGTAGCAACAGAAGTATAGTATCCAGATCAAAAGATGTGATGGTACCAGTTTACTCTGCTCTGGTTAAACCTGACCTAGAGTATTGTGTTCAGTTTTGGGCACCACAATTTAAGAAGGATATAGACAAGCTGGAACATGTCCGGAGGAGATCAACGAAGATGGTGAGGGGTCTGGAGACCAAGTCCTATGAGGAAAGGTTGAAGGAGCTGGGTATGTTTAGCCTTGAGAGGAGATGACTGAGAGGTGATATGATAACCATCTTCAAGTACTTGAAGGGCTCTTATATAGAAGATGGTACAGAGTTGTTTTCTGTTGCCCCAGAATTTTGGGCCAGAACCAATTAATTGAAATTAAATCAGAAGAGTTTTCGGCTATACATTAAGAAGAACTTCCTGACAGTTAGAGCCGTTCCTTAGTGGAACAGGTTTCCTTGGGAGGTGGTGGGCTCTCCTTCTTTGGCGGTTTTAAAACAGAGGCTAGATGGCCATCTGACAGCAATGCTGATTCTGTGAACTTAGGCAGATCATGAGAAGGAGGGCAGGAAGGGTTGCCTCAGTGCTTAGTTCTTGTGGCCCTTTTTTACACTCCCAGGGAAATGCTGATTGCCACTTTGGGGTCAGGAAGCAATTCTGGAGGGTTTTTTGACATCTTCTGGGCTTGGAACAGCAGTCACTGTGGTTGTGGAGGGGAGGTATTTGTGAAATTCCTGCCTTGTGCAGGGGGTTGGACTAGATGACCCTGGAGATCCCTTCCAACTCTATGATTCTATGGTTTGTCCCACTGCTGAGACCATATCAAGTCTTTTTTGTCTATGACTCTCCCCAAGAAATAGCCCTCCAGCTTTTTGCAAAGCAGAACGATCTCAGCAGTGTTTTATTTATTTACTTACTTTAAAAGTTTCTGTCCTACCTTTCTGAAAAGCGCATGCAGAAACCTCAGTTTACGTTCCCAAGTTCCACATTATGCAAAAGGTGTCCTTGATTATCTATCATAAAGATCTATATCTAGTAGGAATGGCTCATCTGGATCAATACAAAAGAGAAATCCAGACCATCATGGGTGCTCACAGAGACGAGTGGAGAAAGGCATGTTCCTTTTTCATTAATTTTTATTTGATTCAGTGTACAACATTTGTTATAACAGAGGTATCATGGTTATTTTGGCATAGACTTGGTGTCCATGTATATAGATGGTGTGCACATGTATGCATACTATACTTCAAATGAAGACAGATATAATGCAATGTGCTCCATCCCAGCTTGCTCTGCCTTTGCAGTTTAAATGTGAGACAGTTATAGTGGCCATTGAATACTGGCTCAGCTTTCAGATTCCCCATGCTTCAGGCAAGCTGTCTGCTTTTAAATTTTTTCCCAACTACCATATAGATATTATAAAGCACAGAAAAATTTATTTGGCACACCGGGGTGGGGGTGGGGGAATGGATGCATTATGGTACAGACACCAGCCATTCAACCATTTTCTGCTGCAAACATATAACACTGATTTGTTCACAGTTCAGCACTGGAAAGGACAAGGACTCATTATGTCCAAAGCTGCCTCCTTTGCTCTACAAACATTATGTCTTCTAGTGATGGGCATTTGAATATGAAGTTACCAAAATCTTAACTGAAAAGAATTAACTAGTTAACATTTGTGTTAAATAGTGTTATTATTTAGAATGATCCAGATTGAAAAAGCAACTGCAGCTTGTAATATTCAAAAATCCTTGCATGTGACCATTATTATGATGCATGGCTATTCAAACTAGAGCCCCATTCAAAGAGACAGAGAATTAGCAGATTATATTTCATTGAGAAGGGAAGTCAGTTCAAGAATCAAACAAACTGTGAAATGCAGATCAAGCTGAGGACCTATCATAATTCTGTGTTGATGCACCCCAGGCACCTAGTGCTATCATTTATTCTTGTATTTTAAACAAAAGAGCAGTGCCTGCCATGAAGCAGGCGTGGGCATTTGCCCCCACACACACACTTGGATGAAGCACAAGGGGGGAGCCAGCCAATCAGGGTGCAGCACGAGAGCACTAGCCAATCAAAGGGCAAGCTTGTCAGCCAGGTCTGGCAGCAGTCGCTCTCCAAGGGTAGATTGGCCCAGTACAAGCTCCTCACCCGCCCTCCCTATTTGGGACCATGTGGGATTAGCTGGTCGCTGTTTTGGGGGCTGAGCGGGAATTTTTTGGACCTCACTCAGATTGGATGAGAGGGGGGCTTTTTTCACCTGCTTCACATGGTCAGAGGGGGTGAGGTTTAAATAGGCCTGGCACAGCTGGATAGACCCTAACTGGGAAGGTAGGAAAAGTACAGGTTGAGGGGATGTGGAATTGGCAAGCACCCTGAGATATCAGTGATGGGGGGTCCTTATACTGGGCGCCTATGGATTTTACAGTCAGGATGACTCGGTTGGGGGCCTTTGGAGCAGAGGAGCACATGACAAGCCTTAAGGCTTTGCAGCCATAGGCTGGAATATGCCCTTCTCTCCCCTCTATGCACTGGCGTGCAGGCCATGACAAGTAAGGTCCGGAAGGATCCCGGACCTGGTTCTGAGCTGGGGTGGGTTTGCCCTGTTAGGAGGCTTGCTTTGCAAGCCCAAAGCAGCCCATGCTTTAATGTATTAGTGCAGATCAGGTTATATATATAAATAAAATTCCCAGTTTAACCCATAATTTGTGTTGTGTTTCATTCAAGGCAGGCAAAAGAAACAAATAGACTATTTTTTCATTCATTTGAAAATGAATGCAGTTCTATGCAACACTCCCTTTTCTTACAGACATTTCTCATTACCATTCAGCAAAAGTTAGTTCTGGAAATTGTAGATTCCACTCACCGCTTTCCATGAGTGGCATGCTTTCTGGTTTTGCAAGGACGTTTTTGAATCTAATCAGATATTTCAGTTTTACAAAATCATTAAAAATGCAAGGATTTGACGCTTTTAGCCTTTACTTTTCCACACTAGGCTATGAAAAATAACAGATGGGGAGAAATAAGGGAAGAAAAGAAATAAAACATAGAGGGTCCCAAAGGGAACCATAAATACCGAGAGCCCTTTTATCACCACCTGTAGCAAAACATGCAGACAGATGCTCAAGGGTATCCAGACCTAAAAATAGCTTCTGCAGGGTAGAGGAAGACTGCCGTCCCACCTGGAGCAGTGATTAAAATGGTTAATCTATTAGTGATGTAAATCATGATCTTGCAAGACGCTATGCTCTTCATGAATCGTTAAACAATTTCCCTTCACCTCCAAGTGTCTTTACTAGGGATCAGCACCTCTAAAAAACAGAGAGTCAGCAAGCCTTGTATCTGATATCTTCTACTAAACAAAACCCATTTGAATTGCAAGAAAATTGTTCTTCAGGTGTAAGGGAGTCAAAGCAAAATAACATTATAAATAAGGTAATAAAATATAACGTGATGCTCTCAAATAAATACTGGCCAGGTATAGTTGACTATGGTGCAGTAGCTGGAGTGCTCCACTTGTACTAGAGATCTGGATTCTTCAGATCCCTGCTCAGCTTTGAAGCTCATTAGCCGTCCCATCCCAAGATGCTGGCATGGCACTAGGACTCAGAGTTGTTACCTGTGCTCACTCAGGTGATGGGAAATCTGCAAAAAGTCTACCCACCAAAGTGCAGAGAGCACAGCAACTGCACTGGAGTACATAGCAACTCTGCCACAACCCACCAATCATGGCAAGGCATGCCAATGACAGCTCTGTGATAGGCAGAGACTAAGCAGCTAGTGAACACAAAGTGATGTAGCATCACCCTCCTGATGGCAGCCTGCCACTGCCTATATGCCACTCCAGCCAGGGCTTTTTTTTTTGTAGAAAAAGCCCAGCAGGAACTCATTAACATAAAAGGCCACACCCAACAGCAGAAACACATTAGCATATTAGGCCACACCCCCGACAGAGCAGCTCATTAACATATTAGGCCACACCCCCACATTACTAGAAGTGTGGTCATTCAGCCACACCCACCTTTTGCTTCTTATTCTGCTTACCTTGTTTGTTGTCAAAACCCAGGGCTTTTTTTGTAGCAGGAACCCTTTGCATGTTAGGCCACACACCCCTAATGTAGCCAATCCTAATGAGTTTCTGCTGTTGGGTGTGGCCTGTTATGCTAATGAGTTCCTGCTGGGTGTGGCCAACTCGGGAGCCAGCTGGAACTCCGTTCCTGTGCGTTCCTGCCCAAAAATAGCCCTGACTCCAGCCATGCTACCCACATGCACCTGCAATTTGCTAGGCAGAGGCAATGTCCAAGACTTTGCCCACACAAGGGTTCAAGTCTTGGGGTGGGTGGAAGTGGCTGAAGTGCTAAGCAAGGGGGATGCCGTCAGAAGAGCAGCCATAAGAGCATTCAAAATAGTAAAGAATTTATTAAAAGTTAAAATACCACACACTTACTGTCTGTATAGGAATGGATTGAGCAATGAATACAAAAGAAAGGTGTAAATGCACGATTCCCGTCCCACTTCATACATGCCCTAGCTGATTCTTTAATGTAGAAGTTGGAGTGTTCTAAAAGCCCTTTGTTTGCTCCACATGGAGATGGCACTCATCCAGCTGGAACTCAGGTGTGAGAACTCCTTTTCCCAAATATATTTAGCCAGGATAGGCCCATCAGGACAGACCACAGTTTCCATCCCAGCCTTTGGCTTGAACTCGGCAGCCCCTTGTCCAACTTACCTGGCTGGGAGCCACCATCACCACCAACTTGGCCAGCTGCCCCAAGCCCAGGTCCACTGCCATTGAGGCGAGCCCCCCTCAGCCCAGCTGTGCTGCACTCATGGCCACTAACGCTGATGCCTCTAGCAGCCACAACTGGCTGGATTCTGCCACTGTTTCCAGGGCTGAGTCAGGAGCCCAAACTGTTGCCTGACCTCACATCCCTCTGGCTGTCCACGTGAGACCTGGAGGACACATTGGGCTCCAGAGGCAGGGACAGCCTCTGGCAGCAGCCATTGAGGTCAGTGATGTCATCAGCCAGTGATGTCATCGGCCAGTGCCAGGGAAGCAACAGCATTAGTGAAGATAACAGCATCTCCACCTACCTGGGATGGACACCCCACAAGCCATACGGTTGCAGTCACTGAGGAGAGGGCATGCTTACAGCTATGGTGCAAGCCCTCCTGAGGTGACAAGGGGGCCTTGGGCACTGTTGCCATGAACCACATGAGACCTAGTAAGACCCCAATGAAGCAAGATGCAATGACAGTGGGTTAGAGGATGACAATGTCAGAGGAGGGCCCCCGCAAAAATCAACTTTGGGTATTGTGCCAAGCCCAAACCCAAAAGTAAAAAGAGATTTCTCCACACTGGTGCTAGAGGTATGACCGAGACTGTGGAAGCTTAGGATTCCATCTATACCCTCGTTTGCCCACATCATACCACTGACATGCTAGTTTCTATGTCACAACTGGAATTACATAAACCCAGCACTGCTGTATCTTCAAGATATACTAGTGCAGGGATTAGTCACCATCCTAAACTGTTCAGAGTCCTTGTTTAAGATGGCATGCCAGTTACCTTGGTCCAAGCTTTTTCTGTCATCCTAATCAATCTTATAGAATGACTGAGACACTGAGATGCCTCCAGGTGGCAGGAGGACATAATAAGTGTGACACTTTGTAGACGGGTAGGCAGAGATAGTGAAGCTTTGGTACTCAAACTCAGAAACATTTACTGAAATTATGTACAAGACAGATTCAGAGGGTAGCCATGCCAGTCTGCAGTAGAACAGCTAGATCAAATAGAAATCTGACCAAGGGAGCTTTGACTCTCAAAAGCTTATATCCTGAAAATCGTATTCATCTCTAAGGTGCTACTGGACTCATCTAGCTATGTACAAAGACATAAGAATCATGATTAAGCTCAATGGTTCCCTCAGGGAATCAGCACTAACATGGCCAACCAACTCACTCTGGGCAACCTCCTGTGTCTTGTAGTAAATCATACTTGTCTAAGTCTCTCACAGACCACTCAGTTCCTCACTCCAGCACTCTCTGTTTCCAGCAGAAAAATAAAGAGAATGATGAGGGGGCAGAGAGAGGAAGAAACATGCATGGAGAAGAGAGGGGGGGCAGAAGGGAGAAAGAGTGTGAGAGAGGTAGGGGGAGATAGGAGTAAGCAAAGGTGTGAGGAATGGGATAACTGCCATGCAAATTTATTTGTTAGATTTATAGATGAAGGGAAACTCTTGTGTTTCATATTGGCTGGATACAAAAGACCTGGTCTGCCCATCCTGCAAAATGGCAGGGTATTCAGGTGATAGCATGGACTATACTGCTTTAGACTCCAGGAGAGGAACTGAATTTATAAAACATTCCCCTATGTTAACAATTATCTGCAGGGAGAAGCCGGGCCCCTGAGTCACCCGGGGGCCTGTTTGCAGGACTGCGGTGAGGGGAAGAGAGAAGGCGTCCATGGCAGGCTGGTTGGAGGGGGCGGGCCAGCACTAGACATAAGAAACTGGGGCTCACCTGACCATCGCTGGCCCTATCAGCAGAGTCTTGGCAAGCAGGATAGTGCAGCCCCTAAATATTGGCTGGGCGCTCCCACCCACCCAATATTTAGGGGCTGCACCATCCTGCTTGCCATTCCTCGGCATCGGACAACTTGGCTCATCCTCCCGTCCCTTTAATTAGGCATAGTTTGTTAAGGGTTTCTCTTTGGCTTACGTTTTGTTTCATGTCATGTTATTCTTTGTCACAACTTGGCAGTATTAGCATGGGGTCGGATCCATTATCAGGAAAGCTGGCCTGCGTGCCCATTTCCCGAGATTGGGGATCCCCTTAAGGGATTTTGGCATGAGGGGCAAGTGGTACACCCAGCCCAGGGGCATGGCCAGGGATTACCCTCATGCCCAGGTGGCAGGGGAGACCACCTCGGGGCATCCGCCCTTGTGGTATCCAGAGACCTGTCATTCCCAGGTGGCCAGTGGATTATCAACTGGCAGGAGGCCAGTTGAGGGATTGGATCCAGCACCTATGCTGTGCCAAGTCATACTACAGCTGTAATCAATAAAGTTGTGGCCTATTTCCCAACTTTTCTGAAATCTCTGTGTATGCATGTATTATTTCAAGTAAACTATATACAGGATTAGTAGTTAGTTGGAGATGATGGCGGGACTCCAGCCTGGACATCCACCTAGCCCCTCCTCTTGGTGCTGGGGCCGCAATACTTAGTTGTATAGAAATAGGCTACTACATTTCTCCCTAATGCACTGGGTTGTTGTTTTTAACTTCCAGGGGGTTTTTACCATAAGGGTGCAATAAAAATGAAATGCCCCCATTTGTAGTGTGAAGTGATACTAGGGTTGCAAACTCCAGCTTGAGAAATTCCTGGAGATTTGAGAGCAGTGCCTGTGGAGGGTAAAGTTTAGGAAGAGGAGGGAGCTCAAAGAGGATGAGATCTCTGTGGTATGTCATAGAATTCACCTCTGAAGCAGTCACTCGCTCCAGCAAAACTGATCTCTGAAGTCTGGGGATCATTTGTAATTCAGGGAGAACTCCCCCCTACCCCCGCCGGAGGTTGGTAACTGTAAGCAGTAGAGCTCCATTCTGTCACTAAGTTCTGCTGCATATGTAGACCAGGTCTTGTGTAGCAAGTTTTGGGAAAGAACTTTCTCTGCCTAAGACCCTGAAGAACTGGTGCCAGTTGTTATTGTTAGTATTATTAATTCAATTTCTTAATCACCCTATCCCAACTTAAGCCAACCCTAAGCTAAGTGGTCCAATGGTCTCACTCTGTCTAAAGCATCTTCAGCATCTTCAGCAGTCTCAAACACTAGAATACTGCTTGAATTAGCATAGAAGAAAGACACACATTTAATTGATTTATTCTTAGTAAGGGGTGCTTGTTTCCCCCCCTCACCTGACTTCATTTTCAAACTCTGTGGTAGTTAAACATTCAAATGTCTAATTTAGTGTACAAATGGCAGCAGTTGTATCATTTAACACCTTCCATTTCCCATTTTCTTTTGTCTGGATGAATAAGCTTATGGACATTCCAATTGTTTTGCACATTAGAAAATTCTTAGCATTCAGCCACATGTTGCTGTAGTGATCTTGACCCTGTGGTGAA